>NC_084821.1:58158386-58347409 GCF_958449725.1 Rosa rugosa | reverse complement strand
CCGAGGCGGGCTTTTTGATGGGCCGGGCCGGGCTTTTGGCCCTCAGGGCCGGCGGGCCTCCATCGGCCCACTTGATCCGCGGGCATTTTGATGAGGCCTAATTAGGTATTACTCGTGAATTATTATTGGGTGGGTATTACCCAATGGGTACAAATGCCAACTTGATTGAAAACGAGTAAATGGGTGGGTATGAGTTTACCCGTTTAGAAATGGATTGGGTAAACATCCATACCCGCGAATTATTTGATGAGTATTACCCACGAACTATCATTGGGTGGGTATTACCCATCGGGTATTACCCAATGGGTATAAATGCCAACTCTAGCTATGATTGGCAGCCTATGCATAGATTAGCCCAGAAATAGTACATGATAGCTAGGTAAGATCTGGTTAATTTTTACCTTGCATCCTCTAATGACCTTTTTTTGGGGAGTTGGTGGATCTAGATCTTAACTTTATAGGAAATGTTCCTAAGAAATAAAATTTCTTTAATGCTTTCTTAACACCATTTCTGTTTCCTAAAGTTAACAAATACTGCAATGCATTAACCTCATATTAATTCATGAGCAACTTTTATAAATGTCATTCACATAAATTTGGTACCATATATGCATTAACACCATTTTTGTTTCTTAAAGTTTTCATACACCAAATCTGTTTGTGTCATATCTTAATTAGTGGGTTGTATTCATTTAAGCATTTACAAGAGTTTTTGATATTATAAAAGTCCATGAGTATTCAATTGAGATTTTAAAGAAATTTAGATTTAAAAAAATTCTTTTAAATTTTATTGTATTCAATTAGAATTTAAAATTATTTATTCAAATCTGACAATATTCAAAAGTATACAGATTTATAAGGATTTTGTTTTAGGATATGAGAATTGAGAGAGATTGATGAGAGAATTGTGTATTCATTGATAATAAAGGCCCTATATATAGGGATTACAAAGTACATAATCTTGGAGTACAAGGATTCCTATTCTAACTCGGAGTAGGAAATCTCTCTTATTACAATTATAGAACTAATTCTAGTTTGACAAGACTCACTAAATGTCAACATTCTTTAACACTTCCCCTTGTGCCGCTCAAACTTGGTGGTGACGCTTTGATCGTTGCCTCGAGGAGGAGAAAAAGAGTACAACATGTCCTTCACTCTTCGAGATCGAACATGTAGACATCATACCTCCCCCTGATGTCGACATCTCCCCCTAATTACTACAATCATGGGAGTTCGGATAACTTTCTCAATCTGATGCTCTTCACATGTTTCTCGAAGGTGGATTTAGGTAATGACTTAGTGAATAAGTCCGCTACATTATCCTCTGATCGGATTTGATTCACTTTAATCTTTAGAAGTGATTGTTGTTGCTGATTGTAAAAGAACTTAGGCGATATATGCTTGGTGTTGTCGCCCTTGATGAAACCTAACTTCTTTTGTTCAATACAAGCTGCATTATCCTCATAAATGCATGTAGGTTCATCTGTGGTAGACTTCAAACCACAAGTTCCTCGAATATGTCTAATTATAGATCTTAGCCATATGCATTCACGCACAGCTTTATGTAGAGAAATAATCTCTGCATGATTCGAGGAAGTAGCAACAAATGTCTGTTTTGTAGACCTCCAAGATATCGCGGTGCTTCCCATGGTAAAGACATAACCTGTTTGGTAGCGACCTTTGCAAGGGTCAGAGAGATACCCTGCATCATCAAAACCCATCAAAACATCACCATCGTTTTGTTGTAAGGGAGGTGGGTGAGGCTGGCTACCCTTTGTGGTGGCAACAGTGCTGGCGGCGGCGACATGGCCTGCCACGGCGGTGTAGACGGCAATGCTTTGCCGTATGGGGTCCGATCCCATAATTCCGTCATTCCTCTTCTCTCTATAGGGATAAAACAAGCTTATATCTATCGTACCCTTTAAGTATTGAAATATTGTCTTTACACCAATTCAATGGCATCACGTTGGCGATGGCTACATCTAGCCAACAAGTTCTTAACAAATGAGGTGTCCGGTCTTGTATTGTGTTAAGTACAATAATGCGCCTATTGCACTTAGGTAAGACACTTCTTCCAATTAACACGTCTTTGTCATCATACCTGGGTTGAAACGTATCCCTCTTAGGGTCAAGACTACGGACGGCCATGGGAGTGCATCTTGACTTTATCAAAATGCCAAAGCATTCATTGACACGGTATACAAGTTCTAAATCTAGACAAAACCGTGTTCTCCTAATGTCCTTCATCTCAAACTTGGATTTCAGGTGTTCAGCGGTTTCCCTTAACTCTCAAGGGTTCCAATTATGTTTATCAACATAAACCAGGACAATTGCAAATCTAGAACTTGTCATGGAAATGCGCGAGCATAGTTCATCATATCCATTCCCAATCAAGTAGTCACTTTAGTGAGAGTCTAAACCTCATTGCAAACACGCTCCGTGGTCTAGAGCCACTTGATTTGGGTAAATGAAGTTCATAAGAACCTTCATTATATTTCATATCTAGATCCCCATAAAGATACTTAGTGACCACATTTGTAAACTGCATGTTCAGTTATTCGGAAACTACCAAACTGACAAGGTAGTGGAGTGCAATGATATCCATTACTAGAGAATATGTCTTCTCATAGTCACTAGTGTAGTTCGTAGAGATCTCTATATTCACAGGAATTGGTTCTAACATTAAGGCGTCCCCCAACGATGTCTCTTGGACATAACCACAATCCAGAATATTCTCATGAGACGGATTTTGAGTATCAATGATCAATGGATCAAGTTGTGCCAAACTCGCTCTCTTCCTAGGGCGAGAATCCATCGAACCTATGGGTCTCCTACGCTCTCTAGCGGAACCCATGGCCTATGACGTCATTATGCCACCTTGTGGCGTCACCATACCACCATCCATGGTAGTGGTGCCGTACCCATCTCCTCTGGGTGGCACCATGTCCTCCTGTGGGGACATCAATCCTTGCAGACATGTTTGCAGCAGGTATATGTGATCTCGTCACTTTTAAGGGATCAAGATGAGACATAGTGGGGACAGACCACGACAATTCCTGTCGTTCCTGTTGAACGTTGACGTTCTAATCTCCCCTTAACGACGGGAAGACTGTCTCATCAAAGTGACAATCCGCAAATTTAGCGGAAAAGAGATCGCCTATCAAGGATTCTACATAGCGGACTTATAGTTAGAGATTTATATCCAACACAAATATATATATATATATATATGTATGTATATGCATTCGTTGCAATGACCCATTTTGATGCGTTGTGGCGGCGCAATTGGTACATAAACCGCACACTCAAATATGCATAAGTATGAGATATTAGACTCGCACCCAGTCACTAGCTATAACACAAATAAAAGTTGAGTGGCTATGAGTCGTAGACGAATTAGCATAGCTGCATACGATATTGCATAACCCCAAACGGAAATATCGGTGCGCATTACTAATGTCTGGGCTACCATCGTAGTCGTTTAATGGTGGCTTTTCCGCAAGACCATTGAGGTGTGTACATGGGAATATGATGCCTAATATCAATTCCCAATGATATGCAATAGTCATCGAAAATTTTTCGATGTAAACTCTCTAACATTATCAAGTCGAATTGACTGAATGGGATGATCCGGGTAGTGAACCCATAGCCATATGATCTGGGCTAGGAGTTTATCATAAGCAGCATTACGAGAGGACGATAGCGTGGCACATGATCAGCGTGTCCGCACATCAACCAACACCATAAAACATCTAAGCAGTTCGCAAGTTGGTTGAAGCAATCCACAAAATTCCCTTGGATTCTATGTAAGAATGAAATTATTTCCTTAATGTCCTTTGCATAGGATGGTCTCGATCCTAAAAAACAGGCTTTACAGAACAAAAGATGGGCCTTAGAAGCAACCAATGAAGATTTTGGTTGAGCCATGAAGTCACAATTGACTTTAGAAGTAAAAAGAGGAGGTGAATTGGGGTTCTTGGATTCAAAGCCAAGTGATGGCCGCAGGGGGTAGGTGGTGCCGGCCATTGGTTGTCAGTCTAGCATGATGGCGGCACCATGAGGCGTAGGGGGGTGCCATGCTTCTCCTCGAATCAATTTTTAATTCTTACTTCTCTTCGTTCTGAAGAATGGATGTCCGTGTGAAGTTTTTAATAGACGGATCATCATGTCACGACCTGGGTGTCCCAAGCGGTCATGCCAAAACCTATATGTGTTGGAAACCCTTAAGTCATCTCTCATGACATGGTTTGATTCAATTATTCGAATAGTGGTTGCATACAACCCACTAGAACGACACATAAGTTTCTCTAATACTCGTTTATGTCAGTAGTCATTAGAGGTGATGCAAAAGAACTCTTGTCCATTCTCACAATGTGTTTCCACATGAAAATCATTGGCTCTTATACTCTTTAAAGCTCAAAAAGGGTTCTTTAGGCCCTAGGAGCGTAGAGAGCTTCAGTGACATGAATGATTGTGCCATTTGGCAACAAGAATTGAGTTGGTCCTCGACCATGAATCAATTTAGATGACCCTGCCATCGTAGTCACTGAAGATCGAGTAGGCGTTATCTCAAGAAATAACTGCCTATTTCGAAGTATAGTGTGCGTAGTAGCACTATCCACGAGGCATTCTAGCTCTCCAGGAAAATGAATAAAGTTCGAATCAAAATCGACACTTTATTTCAATGAAAGCCAATGATTATGTCAAAGTTTCTAAATCAAAATTTAATCCAAAAATGATAATCAAGCTTAGAGAAGTAGTCGTTATTCAATCCTTTTGGTAACTCCAATTTGATTGTGACCAGATAAGGTAAGGCGAGATTTTGGTGGAGCTATACTCACTTGTAAAACCGTTCTCTCAGCTCAAACCTTTCCTAGACATCACAATTAATTGGATGAGCCTAGTGAGAAAGAGTTATAACCACTGTCTTTGTTGATAATTTCCAAAATTTAGATTTGGATTGAAAACAATGACCTTTGTATGGTCAAATTTTGATGCTCACGAACGCTCTTAATCCGTAATATTTCAATGCTCACGAACACTCTTAGTCTGTGGTTTACGAACGCTCTTAGTTCGTAATTTAGTGTGAACTCCCCACGGTTCCGATTTTGTTAATCGAACCCACGTTACAAGAAAGGTGGGATGTAGGAGAAGTCTCCGAGTACAAGAAAACAAAAAATTAAAAGAAGCAGGAACTTTTTTAAAAAACTTACTTGGTGTTTTTTTGTTACCTGATCTTGCTTAGCAAAGCTGTCGCACGCGCGTGTTGATGCAGGCATGCAAGGCTGATCCGATTTTGCGTAGGTGTGTAGGTAGGCATAGGCGGCGACGCAGGGAGGCGCACTAGGTAATCCTATGGTAGGGTTCTAGGGTTTCACAGCTTAGAGAAGAAGAAAGAATGATTATTGGCTTCTGATTCAAGGTTAGGGCTCGTGCTGATAACGTGTTTTAGGATATGAGAATTGATAGAGATTGATGAGAGAATTGTGTATTCATTGATAATAAAAGCCCTATATATAGGGATTACAAAGTACATAATCTTATAGTACAAGTATTCCTATTCTAACTCGGAGTAGGAAATCTCTCCTATTACAACTATAAAACTAATCCTAGTTTGACAAGGCACACTAAATGTTAACATTCTTCAATAGATTTCATTAAATGTTAGATTGTGGAGGATTTATAGTGTCTTTTATGCATATCAAAATTAAAAAACAATCCAACCACTTTCTAAGAGATTTTGATGGACTCTTTCTCGCTCAAAGAAAGAAGAAGCTCACTATGACTACTACCCTCAATAAATGATGGTCATCCATTTCCCCCTAAAGTCATTTTCCCAATATCCTCCTCGGCCTATGCTCTTATCATATTAATTATGTTTATCATTGTGGCTGTAGAAGCTTTAATAATCCTTCTAACTAACTAAGCTCACTTTTGTAAAAAAATACATACATTTGTGTGTTTTTATTTATTTTTATTTTTATAAATTAGACAGAAATAAATTATGTAATTGGTTCACTATTTTGTGTGTGTAATGTTTTGACTAAGGTAGTATTATACTAAGATAAAGAGATTCCTCCTCGAAGCTCCAAAAAACTCAGACTCTGCCTCTAGGTTTGAGATTTTCTTCTCGTCCGGCGGCGCTCGAGATCGGCGTTGGTTTCACCATGCCGATATTGGGCGGCTGCCGGGCGGGTACTTGAATGCTAATGCTTGGTAGTCTCATGAGCGAGGTTTGGCTCGAGGGTTTGGCGGAATCGGTGACGGAAGAGTCCGGACGACATCTCTGACTCGCGGTTAGATTATGCAGGGACGACGAGTTTCGTCGAGAGCTTCCAAGACATGCGGCGGCGGGTGTCTTCATCATGGGATTTCCAAGACTAGTGGTGGCGGTGTGGCTATGGCGGTTTTCTGGGTGGATCATTGTGGTGGCTTGCCTTTGGTGGTCTTGGAGGATCACTGTGGCGGTGTGGCTATGGAGGATTTGGGCGGATCGTGGTGGCGATGTGGCTAGGCGGTTCTGGGCTATTTCATGTTAGGGGGGTTGCGGCGGCTTTAGATCTGGCAGAGTAGTCGGCGGCGGTGCACCAACTGTGCGTGCGGCTAATGGATGTTGGTGATGGTGTGTCGGGCTTAGGTAAACCCTTCTATGCTGGGCCCCTTCTCTTGGGACTGCCCTCTTGGGCATTATTTTAGGCTAGAGTGTTTTGCCCTAGGTCCATCCCTATGTTTTTTTGTTTATCTAATTACAATAATTTCCTTGTATTAGGAAGCTATGCATTTCTGTGCATTCAATGTATCTTTAACGCCTCTGTAGTAGTACCAAAGGAGGATTATCGCTATGTCTACGTATTTAATTGTCTAATAAGTGGGGCTATAGCTATGTACCATTGTGGGTACTACCACTATCTTCTTGTCTACTGCGGAAGAGTATGTAACGACCTATTCTAGCTTGTGATGCAATATATTGGCACTTGATTTGGGTTTGATTAAAAAAAAAAAACGAAGGTAGTATTATAAAGAGATGGAAAAATATCTAAAGTAATGAATACTTGAAAACCAAGCATATTATACACATGTTAAGGACTTTATAGGAGAATTATGAGTCTATAGTTGATGAAAAATGTGTGAGAGCCCAATAGTTTGTACCAAAATTATATCCCAAATGACGTGGCAGTGTCACATCATTTCATACATGTATTTGAATTCCTAAAATTAATTTTTTTTGTTATGTCATTACAAATTTTCAAAAAGAATTTACTTCTCTTCTATAAAACTCCATGTTAACAGTTTCACTTGGTGCTCTTCATAGATTTTTTTTAAGTTTTTGACAAACCCAATTCATGAATTTTGAGCATTTCCAATAGTAAAAACTATTTTTTTAAGCTAAATTATCTAAAAGTTAAATTTAGTAAATTTCTAGCTTTTTCTCCAATAGTTAAACTAAAAAAAAGTTGAACATGGAGTGTTTGGCTTTTTGTTATTTTCTCTCTCATTTATAGCTAAATTTAACTAGAGATTTTAGCAAAAGCCAAATTTGACTTTCATATAGCTATTCAACTGGAGTGCTAAACTATCTCAAATTAGTCAAATTCTTAATTTTTTTTTTAAGAGATAGCTAATATGTTGAAGATGCCCAATACACTTATAATTGAACATTACAATTAGTTCAAGGGTTTTAATTATGTAGAGCTCTTGCAATTATGCTCCCCAGTTGAAAATCTATCACTGGTGTGAGTAGCTCATGTTTCATGATTTAATTGGAAGTTCCAAGTCCAATTAAAGTTGAAGTTCTTCAATTCTTCATGCCTTGGGGACCTCAATGTACCCAATGCTTACAACACCATTTAAGATTCTTGTTCATGAATATCAGGTACTATATACACCGTTATTACAAATCGCACGTGAAGCTTCATAGAATTGCATGGTGACAATTCCCATTGTGTTGGTAGTTTGGTACTTCATGAGAGAAGTTAGGATTCATGGTGGCTAACGTAGTGTTCTCCTTCCCTTTTTTTTTTTTTTTCTAATAAAATAATTCAAGAAATTGTCTTCTTAAATTGGTTAAAATTTACATCACTTGTATTGATAAACAAAAGTGTTGAGGTGGCTTTTGCCACATTATTTGAGATTCATATTTGGTAAAATATTTTGTTATATGTAGTACTTTTTATGGTTAATATTGCAATGGTCAATCCAAGTAAAGGAAAATACTTACATCCAAACTAGTTTGGACCTATATGTCAAAATTCTCTCTTATTTGCATACATTCAGCGATCTAAATTCATAATTTAACCATTTCAAAGTTAAATTCAAGATTTAAAGATCATTTTTGAAAAAAATCAATGACAAAAATCATATATGCATTCAATTGCATCCAACAAATGAAATGTTATGGTGAAATCGAATGAGTAAACAATTTTGTTTGCATTGATTTTGTGTAGAGATAATCTTTCAATGTTGATTTTAAATTTTAAACGGTGGCGAGTGACGGAGGTGTTTCTAGATTTTCTCAGATTGCTATTTGCTTGTATTGACTGGTTTTTGAGACTGGAGTGGCGGATCTAGTCCCGGAGGGAAGTACAATGGTGGATGAGGCGACCAAGGTGGTGGTGGCGGCCATACTATAGAGGAGGGGACCTGCTTCCTTAGGGTTTGTGTTGGGCGATTTTTTCGGGCTTGGACTTGGTTGGGATGTCTACTAGAGTGCCCATTTTTGGGCTTATTGGATTCCTTTGTGGACCTTGGTGGGCCTAGCTATTTTGTAGGGCTGGGCACGGGCTGGGGCCATGTATCAAATAAGAAGGGCCCGAACCTGGATCGAAATTTTGGGGGTAGGCTCAAATGTTGTTATTAAATTTCAGGGATCGTATTAGGCCCGGACCATTTTTTTTGGGCCGGTTTTCCGAGCTTTTGGGCCCATTTTGCCTTGTGAGAAAGAAAAAAAGAAAAAGAAAAAAAACATGCTTTCAGCTCAGATCCGAGTATCTGACTTCTTCAAATCTCATTGATGTGATCTCTGCAAAATCCAGATAAGATAGCAAGAAGTTGAAGATACCCAGATGACCGATCTACATAGTAATCAAGAAAACTATAAGGCACCCAGATAACATACCTAGATGGTCAAATTCCAATATACATGAGAATCATAATTCAGAGATGGACATAAAATAAAGTTGCTGCAAATTGAATCAAATGAGAGTGATGGGAAGAGAAGAATTGAATCGGTGGTGGTCCGCCAAAGCTTCATGCAATTATGAAAGCTTCATGCAATCATGAATTAACACTTCATGCAATCATGCTTTGTAGATATTGGGCGTGTCCTCATAAGCATCCTTAGGGAGAGCCCTACCCATGACCTGGTATGCAACATAAAAACGACGCCATTGGAAGCTCTGGGGTTTAGCTTCACCGTAAGGCTCGAACCTAGTAGTGGAGAGAAGTTGGAGAAAGAGAAACGCATGGAAGAGTCAAGAGTCAAGACGGGACCTAATAGAAGAAGAGAAGGAATCAGACAAAAAAAAAAAAAGCATATAAGGTCACTTGTTCGGGCCTAGCGGGCCTAACGTCAAATGAATATCAAGGCTCGGGGCCGGCCAGAAAGTTATAGACATCAGCCCGGACCCATAAAAATTATTAAATTTTATTTTAAAACAAGGACCGAACCGGCCTGAATTGACTGGTTCGAGTCGGTTTTTCGGGCTTTTTTGCCCAGCCCTACTATTTTGGGCTCACAAAATTTTATTTTTACTTTAGTTTTTTGTTCCTTTTTTTTTTTTTTTTGAGTAGGGAAGATCGACAAGAAACTAGTAGCTTCATAGGTAATTCATTAATTTCGGAGTTCAATTAGTTTCTTGTTTTGTGCTTAATAAAAAAAAGATGGGTGTGTTGAGTAATGCGCTTGTGTGAGGTGTGTGCTACTCAGGGCCGGTCCTGAAAATTAAGAGGCTTAGTGTGAAAATTTAAATGATGCCTTATTAATCACAATCCCAATTAGAAGAATTGTTTGGTATAAATAGAAGAAAAAAATAGTGGAGGCCTAAAAACATAAACAAGGAAGGAAAATAGAAAGAAAAAAAAAAGTCAAGAAACCTAACACAAGATCAAAGAAGAAAGTAGAGAGGCCTTAGGAATGAAAAGAAAAAAGAACCCAAGACCAACCAAGCCAATTAACTTAAGGTAGAGTTGCCAACTGAACTAAACAGCAATTCAATAGCTTTCAACATACTTGATGAATATATTTTATCAAAAGGCATTACAAAATTGAATTCCGAGGCCTTTGAAAACCAGTGGCCTTGTGTGGCTGCTCTACTTGAATACCCCCAGAGCCGCCCCTGGTGCTAGTGTAGTGTCCTCTATGTAATGGTTTCTTCTGACGGCTCTATGGGCAAGCCGTTATTGTACTATTTACTGAGTTATATAGATCAATGACCTTTTCAACTCAAAATAAAAATAAAAATTTCAAACGGTTAAATTATTTTATTTGAATCGGGATTAATGATATTGTTGTCCAAAGAAAATATAGAGCGTCTCTGTTGGTGATTTTTTGCCTTAATTGAAAAAGAGACACGGCGAGAGGCCCGTTTACGATGTTGGCCCAATAGTCCGTTACCAGTACAAGGTGTTTTTGGCGGGAACGCGTTGGGGTCGGTCCTAATTTTGGCGCCATAAACCCCTGAAAGCGGCGACTGATAGAAGCAGCTTTAGAAAAAAAAAAAAAAAAAAAACCAGAAGTGAGAGACTAGTCTGAGAGCGCGAAGAAGAAGAAGAAGAAGAAAAGATGGAAGCTTTCGGTGGATTCTTGGTGGACGAGAAGGCGGTTCGGGTCGAGAACATCTTCCTGGACTTCCTCAAAAGCTTCAGACTGGGCGGCGAAGGCGAGGTCTATTACGAGGCCGAGATCGAAGCCATGATCAACAACGAGTCCACCACCATGTTCATCGACTTCTCTCACGTCATGCTCTTCAATAATCTCCTCCAGAAGGCCATTTCCGACGAGTTCTTGAGGTCCGGTTCTCTTTTCCCCTCTTTCGATTACTCCAAAACCCTAACCCTAGCCCCGCTTTTGTCAAATTGGGAAATTGATTGCTGTTTTGGTTGATTTGGTTGGTTAATTGATTAGGTTCGAGCCGTACTTGAAGAACGCGTGCAAGAGATTTGTGATGGAGCGGCGGTCCAACGCGATTCCGGATGATGTTAACAAGGACATCAATGTTGCCTTCTTCAATCTTCCAGCCTCCAAGAGGTGACGTCACTGTTTATATGATGTTGTTACTTGTAAGAGTTTTGATTCATTTTCCAAACAGAAAGTATGAAATGTTTAATTTTTTTTTTGTTCTGAATTCGTTAAAGGCTGAGGGAATTGACGACGGCAGAAATAGGGAAACTGGTGTCGGTGAAAGGAGTGGTGACTCGGACGAGTGAGGTCCGGCCCGAGCTTCTCCACGGGACTTTCAAGTGCTTGGAGTGTGGAGGCGTCATTAAGAATGTTGAACAGCAGTATAAGTACACTGAGGTGAGTGTACATTTAGTGATTCGATTAATTTTTTGGGCTTCATAATGTAGTTGAGATACTGTATGTTGATTATTATTGGATGATTCTGATATGTTGTTGTGATTGTGGGGTTAAAGCCGACAATTTGTGTTAATGCCACTTGCGCAAATAGAGCAAGGTGGGCATTACTTCGGCAAGAGAGCAAATTTGCGGATTGGCAGAGGGTACGGATGCAGGAGACTTCCAAGGAGATACCTGCGGGCTCCCTTCCCAGATCGCTGGATGTTATAATCCGCCATGAGATTGTTGAGAAGGCCAGGGCTGGTGACACGTAAGCCAAGCCAAACCCTTTACTTGTAGCAGTATCTTCGCTTCAACATACTAATTGTGTCTAAGCTACATATCTGCTCACTCCTACATGCACTTGCAGGGTCATATTTACCGGCACAGTGGTTGTGATACCAGACATATTGGCTTTGGCTGCCCCCGGAGAGAGATCAGAAGTTTCTCGCCAAGCTTCCCAGCGCAGTAATGGTGCGGCTGGGCATGAAGGAGTCAGGGGTCTTCGAGCATTGGGAGTGAGAGACCTCTCCTACCGCCTTGCCTTTATTGCGAATTCAGTTCAGGTCAGTCATTGAGTGCATTGTGTTTGCAATTCTGTATGTTGAACTGCTGTTTTTCTCTAATATAATTTTTTTTTCTTTCCTCCAGATTTCTGATGGTAGGCAGGATACTGACATACGGAATAGAAAGAAGGATGCTGACGATGATGATCACCAGCAGTTCACTGTTAGTTCTTTTGCTGCGCTCCTTCTTCTTTCTTTTCAACTGCTAGGCTTCTCTTTAACGGAATACTACTTCTAAGCTTTCTGATTTTAAATTTATAAGATCTATGCACTTGCACTTGAGTTTCTTTATCATAGAATCTCATTCTCAATTTATACAAGCATGCACAAATTTTTATGCCTTTCAAATTCTGTCTCAAGAGAAGAAATGATGAGAGATCAAAATGTCAAAGAAACTTGGAGATCATGCAATTACATACTGTAGCTTGCTTCCATATTTATGCCTGCAAACCAAATATTTTTTATATGCAGCATTCATAGTACGTTTCATAATATATCCTCTCTTATCCATGGATCGTCACTTGCACTTGCTTCTTGTGTGGGTTTCATTGGAAGTCAGAATTTCACTGTGTTTGTTCTTTCTTGTCATATGTACTTGTATTTCTGGGGAAGACTCATTTTAACCACTGTTTTGATTCATTAATTTGACAGGCAGAAGAGCAAGATGAAGTTCAAAGAATGAGGAATACACCTGATTTCTTCAATAAGATCGTTGATAGCATTGCCCCAACTGTATTTGGCCACCAAGATATCAAGCGAGCAATCCTACTTATGCTCCTGGGTGGTGTCCACAAGTTTACTCATGAAGGTATCAACTTGAGAGGAGATATCAATGTTTGTATAGTAGGGGACCCCAGTTGTGCAAAATCTCAGTTCCTCAAGTATGCTCCTTTTACTTACCATTTCAGTTTCTGTAGTTTATATCACACCCCATGATTTAATGCTACTCTATCAATTGCAGGTATGCTGCTGGAATAGTTCCAAGATCTGTTTACACATCAGGGAAATCCTCCTCTGCAGCTGGTTTAACTGCAACTGTGGCCAAAGAACCAGAAACTGGGGAATTTTGTATTGAGGTATCATTTAAATACATTATGCATCTTAACCATGATAGATGGCTCCTACATTAGATTATTACTACTGAAAATTCTAGTTTTTCTTTCCTTATCTTGTTGCTGTATGGAGTTGATGTGTTGAGATCAAGAAAGAGGTCTTAGATATGACCTGAAGTGAATTATTAAGTTTATGCATAAACCTCCATAGTTTATTTCATTGTCATGTGATATTGTGTTTCAGATAAGCATAGTTTGAAAAAGTTAGCTCATAAACCAAAGTTTTTCTACATTGCAGTCATCTGACATTAGTGCTTGTTATATAAACTTAACTAGAAATAAAATTCTTTTAAAACAAGACCTCTGAGATGCCCATTTCCAGGTTGTCAAGTTATTTCAACTCCAAGCAGCATGGGATCTTCATTATGTTCCATCCCATATGTCAAAACATAGTGGCGATGCTTGTTGTCAAACTCATCAACTCCATCATCTTGTTTTCAGGCTAAACTGTTTGCTTTTAGTTATTGTCACAACTTAGGAATTGCAATATGGTTTTGTTGCAAGTCAATTGTCATTAAAAAAGTACCTAAAGATGCAGTATAGCCTATTTAGTGCAAACATTTTCATCTTAGTTTTATTTTGTCATTAAAAATGTACCTAAAGATGCAGTATAGCCTATTTAGTGCAAACATTTTCATCTTAGTTTCATGTAAGTTATGTATATGCTTGTGAATGTAAATAACACACATGGTTTTTGGGTTCAAACTCCAATTAGAAGGGAAACAAGGGAAAATCAGTTAAACAGAAGACTTGGTGCTTAGATGTGCTAATTTAGAAGTCAGGATATGCCTAAGAGGACTGACATTATAATTTAATGCATAAAAGTGGAAGCACAAGTTACAGATATGCTTGTGTATACTAGTTTTGTTGATGCAATAATGTTTTGATCCATGCACAATCTGAAGTGCAGGGGGTGTGATTTAAAAAAAAAAAAAATCGAGATTTACATTTGAGAAGCAGATGTTTGACAAGGCATAAATGAGGAGATGCTTTCCATTTGGTAATCTCATAGCGCCTCTGTTATAAAATTGCTGATATATCACATTTGATCTTATTTCAGGCTGGCGCATTAATGCTCGCCGACAATGGCATTTGTTGCATTGATGAATTTGACAAGATGGACGTTAGGGATCAGGTAACTTCTAAAGGGTTTTATATGCCCCTAAGACTGAACATGTTTTGCATACAGGAACTATCAATATCTGACTTATAAATGTACTCCAAGGTTGCAATTCATGAGGCAATGGAACAACAGACAATAAGCATTACAAAAGCAGGAATACAGGCAACACTGAATGCTCGAACATCAATTCTTGCTGCTGCGAACCCCACAGGGGGCCGTTATGATAAATCTAAACCCCTCAAGGTATTTATGTTCTTGCAACTAAAAGGCTAGTAGCTGTTTTAAGAAGTGCTGGCCAGTTTTGCATGGGTGACATACCAAGGGGACAATCACTTTTAGAATGGGAATGCTTATTCCTTGATAGAGATGATGTCCTAGTCAGTTACAGTAATATAATTTATAGATCTTGCAGCTTTTGAGTATGGACTAATCACTTCTATGTTTTTTCAGTATAACGTGGCTCTTCCTCCTCCTATTTTGTCAAGGTTTGATCTGGTATATGTCATGATTGATGACCCAGATGATCAAACTGATTACCACATAGCCCACCATATTGTAAGAGTACATCAAAAACGGGAAGAGGCGCTTAGTCCTACATTCACTACTGCACAGCTGAAGCGGTATATTGCATATGCCAAAACTCTCAAACCAAAGGTCTGCTACCTACCCTCGCACTATCACGACCTCTTTCAAAAAGCTTATTGCTTTCAGGTTTGTTTTAACAGAGCATAAATAAACTGTGCAGTTAAATTCAGATGCTAGAAAGCTGTTGGTGGACTCTTATGTTGCTCTCAGAAGAGGTGATACTGCTCCTGGTAGTAGAGTTGCTTATCGCATGACAGTTAGGCAACTAGAGGCATTAATCAGACTCTCAGAGGCCATTGCTCGAAGTTATTTAGAGATTCAGGTGCCAAGTTGATTTATTTTTATTCGGAACTAAGATTGATATACATGTTTCTCTTGGACTTAAAAAAGACTATTCTTACAGGTTAAGCCACACCATGTCCGTTTAGCAGTGAGATTGCTAAAAACCTCAATAATTAGGTACGAAAGCGCCGATGTTGAATATCCTCTCTCTCTCTCTCTCTCTCTCTCTCTCTCAGACACACACACACACACACTTGTTTGTGGCCATAATGAGTGTTTTCTTCTGTAATCCAGTGTGGAGTCTAGTGAGATTGATCTATCAGAGTTTGAAGATTCTCGTGACAATGTTGAGGGCAATGACAATGACAATGGAAATAATGGTACTGATCACGGTGATGACAATGGAAATAATGGTACGGGTCCAGGTGATGATCAAACAACCAATGGCAGAGCTTCTGTGAATGGTGGTATGATTATAAGACCTTTATGTATGTATGGTTTCTTCAAACTGTCTTAACATGACTAAAGTATGTGGACTATGATGGTACAGAAGGTGGGTCAGGTTCTGCAAACCAACAAGGAAAGAAGCTTATAATAAGTGATGAATATTTTCAGAGGGTTACCCAGGCCCTTATCATGCGTCTGAGACAGCACGAAGAAGATGTTAGACAAAGCGGTAAGCCATATGCTCTGTTTATTATTTTCATATAGCTTTATATAATTATGAATTGTAAGTCAGTCTGCTATTAGAATGTTCTTTCCAGTTACAAAGGCATTCCTACGTGTCTTATAATACTCTTGTTTTTTTTTTTTACTTGCAATGATTCATACTCCGAAGCCCCGATTTCTACCTAAATCACCAAGTTGTATACTTCTATAGAAGAAGTGTTCATGAATCATTACCTAGCAATTTCATATTCATTTTCTTCAAAATATCTGAATATTCCTTGTTCTGCAGGGACAGGGCTGGCTGGAATGAGGCAGAGGGACTTGATTCAGTGGTATGTGAGTCAGCAGAACGAGAAAAATAATTACGATTTCGTGGAGGAAGCAGCTGCTGAAGTTTCTAAAATCAAAGCTATCATAGAGGTAATTTTACCGTTTTCTCACCAGAAAGAATATCATATGAGATGGATATAATAGTTGTTAATCTTGTCATGCAGAGCTTAATAAGAAGAGAAGGGCATCTGATAGTCCTTGATGATGAGAGGCAAGCAGCAGAAGGTGAAGAAGCACCACAGCCACCAGTATCCAGAAATGACAGAATATTGGCTGTGGCTCCTAACTATGTCATTGATTGATGGGGTTATGCTATTCAGCAGCAAACCACAAAATCATTCCATAAGTTCCAAAAACATTCAGCAGTATGTTGGTTCTCCATTCTGTGCAAGGTTCAGCTTTTTCATGTCATGGGAAAATCTGTTGCAGAAAGAGATGCGCCCGTAAATTCATTAAAGTATGAAAAGTTGGTAGTGTCATTAGAACATTGCTAGTCTCACCCAAGTTACCAGTGAAGAACTTATTTATGATTAGCTTGACTGTGCAATACATGTGTTAATGTTCCTTTAAGCCATTGGTGCACTATTCACTGAAAATGAAGCCTAAGAAGACAGAAACGTCTTGTATCGAGATGCTTGCTGAGGTTGGAAAGCACCTAGAAGTTGGATAATGGATGAGAGATTAGGCATCAAAACAAAACGCGACATTAATTAACATGTCTTAAGGCTAATTACTTTCGTTTTCTGAGTGACATAGATAGAGTACTTGATAATTATGCTAATGTCATTTTCAGTAGAGTCTTGCACTCAAACGCTACCGTACGTCAGGCTTGTGTTTCTTGAATGTTTTGATTATATGTTATGCTAGCTGAAACAATTGACCAAGACCACTTGATTTATATGATCCTCATCCCAATTCATATTTTGATGAACTTCTGTGGGTACTTACTAGTACCTAATCTGCACTCTTTGAAACTTTCTTGATCATTACCTCTGGATGGTGAATTGGTCCAAATTCCCATTTCCAGACAAATATCTAAAGACACTTGGAAATATTTCTTATTTTGGATAATTGGATATATATGAGTACTCTCATCCTTACTTTGCCAATTGGGAGGGTATTCTTGTAACTCAAGTATCACAAATTTTATTCACTAATTATATATTTTTTTATGTATAAATATATTTAATTAGATTACTATGACATAACACCCTTCTCCTTAAAGGAGAATACTAAAACCCCACCAAAAACTTAATGATACCTCATAAACAATAGATATCAGGGTATTTAGTTTGATTACACTCAACAATTATTGGTTGGTTTGGTTTGATTCTTATAAAGAATTGACAGCTGTTTGATTGGTTTTCAGTTGATTGGTTTTGAAAGCCAATCTATTAAAGATTCAATTTAGAGTTTTAGTACATTTAGATTATATTAGAGTACCATTATTAAAGGCATCAAACATAGTGCTAACAGTTGTGATTGATTAGCTTTCATTTAGCAATTCTATCATAAGAACCAATTAATTTTGGCTACTATCTTGGCACTGTGTTCATACTTTTCCCCTTATTCGTCCCAAGAGAAGAATGAATGTTTGTATAATTCGTTGATATTAGCATTCATGGCTGTTATAATCCTTTTTTTTTTTTTGGTTACAAGGAGGGCTAGAAGCCCGAAAAACAAACTAAGCAAGAACAAGTCTCGGTCTCAGAAGACCCTCTTGATATTAGCATTCATGGCTGTTATAATCCTTTCACTTCATCATTGTTTGAAGTCAATACTCAATAGCTTGATTCTAGAGGAAACCAGAAAACAGAAATGGTAAACATAAAATATTTATAGTACATAAATCAATTTATCATAATTAGCACAATAATTAATCACTTCTCGTGATGAGGTTGCTTGAGACTGCTCACCAGCCTTTTCTTATATTAATTAGGAAAGACTGGATTGGGCTTGTTCACAGATTATTTCCATTTATCAAATTACATTAATTTAAGCTGCGGTTAGATTTTCTTCAACATCATGGCATGACATCTTCAAAAAAAAAAGAACAAAAAAAAAAAAAAAAGAGTAGAAGAAGAAAATGAAGACCATCTGTTTGACAAGGCCCTCCATTTCATCTTAATCCCTTTCCTAGTCTTAATCCACTCTTGGATTGATCTTGACCATTCTTGATTAGGAGGATTAATTCTTATTTGCATCTTAAAGCTAAAGTGACGATGTCTGCAACTGGATGTTGGAGAATTTTACAACAGTCAAGTTTCAACTGTGTTAAGGGAACTGTTGCAGCAAAATATCTGACTTGTTAAATAAAAATACCCTCTACACCTTCAAAGATATTCTCACCTATGGATACTGACCTTATAATTAATATAACATCAGAGATGTAAAGCAAACCCAGTTGTCAAACTAATGAATGATTCAATGTAGCTCTTATATGTTATATATATTCTAAAATCTCTGTTCTTCAACTTGCTGTATTAGTTTACCTGCAGATTCAAACAAATATGCAGCTGTTCTCTTTGCACAATCAACCAGATCAATATTATGATTCATGTGTTAGATGTCATCTACCACACATTCACTTGGAAAAAAGATATAATATATATGCTATCAGCTTATCACCCTTTATATATGGTACCAAATTGAATTCCCAATATATAAATACAGCTCCATTTGCTTAATACTTATAAACCTGTCAAGTACCCTACCATAAAACTAACCCAAGTTTCTTGTCTTCCACTCCTTGTATTAGAAGCAAAGCCCCCCATGTGGGTGCAAGCTAGGCTATCCAGCTAGCCATCTATCTACATATGCATTTTAAATGCAGACAATACATGGGTTTTTTCTCTTGATTCATTATGACCCTTTGTGACTGACTGTACATACATTACACATTAAAACATTCAAACAAAGAGTAACATGGCATTTTGTCCTTTTCATGGGGTCATGGTTTTAGAAAACTACGGCACATATCACATACACTATGTGAGTAGTACATGTATCGTTTCACTAAAATATTTTTAAGTTTTGAAATAAAAGTTTAGATCGATAAGAATTTATAGATTATAATTAGTATGTCTAACTAAAAAGAAACAAATACGTGACTACATTTGAGTTGAATAATCCACCGTTAGCGGTCTCATACGTGTACAAAAACTCACCGATAAAATCTCTCAATGACAGATTGACGGCGTGATTTGTTGGTAACAGCAAAGCCACGTGGGAAGGGAGAAGCTTGTGAAGTTCGGGAAAGGTTGGAGAAGCCAAAGAAAGAGAAAGGATTGCATATACGTTGGAATTTAATTTTCCAGATCACATCAACAATACAAATTGGCAAACCCAATTGGCGTAAAGGGCCCAGATTAATATTATCATACTCTTCCTCATTGGGTGATTGCCAGCTGTCACCTTCTCCCAAAGGGTCTACCTGTCAAATCCCCCTTTTACCCCTGAGATTCCTCATTAATTTACACCCACATGCCACTGATCACCCTGGCCTTGAATCATGCAGGTAAGAGCCAAACCAGAAACCTAGCCACCTTGGAATTTTTGTTGGGACTGTTATGCCCCTAAAGTTATCCCCCTGATGAGGACAGTAAGGTCCTTTTGTGCAAAGGGAGGTTGGGTGTCATCAACGGATAACTAGGTATTTTGGTAATTAAGGTGGAGTTGTAGGGGTTTTTGAATTTGGAGTATGTCTATATGTTGAAGCCACAGTCCAAAGCTTTTTATTGTGGCTTTGTTTTGGAGGGACAGTTGGCTGCTACAGCAACATATTGAGGCAGACTTTGATAGTTCTGATTGCACTCTTCAACAAACAGGCAGAAAGATCAGAAGGAGAAAGAGACATACAACTAAGTAAGTCAAGATTAGGCATGATCTTCTTAATAGGGTTCTCAGTCTCTTAGCTTAATTCATCAAGCGCAAGTATATATGTGTTTTTGGGTTCTGTGAAATATTGCAAAATTTTCATGATCAACTTTTCATGTATATATAAGATTTTTGCCTTTGTTTGGATGGTTCTCAGGGGTATTTGAGTTTGAGAAGAATTCAAAGATGGGTTACTGGAAAACAAAGGTGCTTCCCACAATCAAGAAGGTGTTTGAGAACAAGGGCAGTATCAAAAAGGCTGAAGCTGCTGAAGCTTGCAAGACCTTTGATGAGTCGAAGGTTTGTGACTCTTTTTTGTTTGTTTTTATATCAGAATATTTTGGTTTCATCAAATGGATATTTATTTCCATGTGAATGAATTATATATACTGAACTATATCTGTGTGGTTGCAGGAGAGTTATGCCAAGGAGTTTGAAGAGAAGAAGGCTGAGTATCAAGTAAAAGTAGTTGAATTATATGAAGCTTCCTCTGCTGAAATCAAGGTCAGATACATAAAACCCCTTCAAGGAAATTAATTAAAAGATTGAATTAACCAAAATTATTAAACTTATTAACATGTTAAATTACTGTCACCTTAAACAGACTTTGATTAAGGAGCGGAAGCTGGCTGCGTTGAAGAAGTACTCTGCTGCAGTCCACAAGTTGCTTGAAGAGCTTGCCAAGATAGGTACATATATGTACTCAATCATAAATATTTATATTTTTCATGTTCATGTACTTTTTAATTTGGGATGAATTTTTGTAATTCTCGAGTGTTATATATACTGAATTGGTTATATGAATATATGGATGTAACAGAATTTCCAGGATCGAAACCAGTCTCAGAAGCATCATCAAAGTATGGACCGGCCTACGTCTCAGGTCCAGTCTTCTTTGTGTTTGAGAAGGTCTCAACGTATATTGTGACAGAAGAGAAGGTAGCGGAGCCAACGCCACCAGAACCAACACCAGCTAAAGCCGAAGAGGAAACAAGTTCCGGAAAAGAAAAGGAGATAGTGATCGAAGAAGAGAAGAAGGAAGAGGTTGTAGAGGTGAAGAAAGAAGAAGAGGTGGTGGTGGTGGAGGAGAAGAAGGAAGAGCCTGAAGCATCATGTGGTGAGGAAAAGCCTAAGGAGGAGGAAGCTGCTCCTGCTGCTGAACCAGCAAAGCCTTGAGGATCATTTGAAAATCAAGGACATGATGAAGTAGTACCCCAATTGTTTGTGAAAAAGTTTAATTTGGAGATTTGTTATTCTTTAAAATACTTGTAATCTATTTGGGAATATTTGTTCTTGATGAGTTTCCAAAAGCTGTGTTTCAGTTTATATTCATGTGTCTCTTTGTATGTATTGGTCAATCAATCAAATGATATCTCTGTGAATTATTACTATGTAACACTTTTTACAGTGCTGCAAGGAAGAATGAAGTACTGTTTGTTATTTATGTGTTCATTAATTCTTTCTCCCCTGTTTGTTCTCTGATGTCTCCTGTGGCTTGAATCCTTACAATCTTATTTGGTTGGATCTGAGTTGTGTGGGCTATCATGTCACATTGTCACTATATGTCAGTGTTTTGTCCATTTAATACATGTCCTACTATCTATTAATGGCATACCTAGCTATAGCATTTTGATTGAAGAGAATTTGTCGCTCCCTTAAAGCTCTCTTCTTCATCGTATTTGATAAATTGTTGCTTGACATGTGATTGGTAGTAAAAACAATAGACTGGTGGAGTAAATATTAACCATTTCCTATAAGCATTCGTCATGTACACTATCTAACATTAATTGTCCAAATGATATAATAACGGATGATTCAATTCATAACAACCGAAGCTAACCACCATACCTAAAACTTTAATTTTTTCGAATCACAAACTGTCACTAACCAACCTCTCTGATTTAACCGAATAATCCGTACTAAGTGATCTATGCCACCACAATACTTACAAAAGTAACAATAGATTTACACCTCTAACAATGAAAATGATTTGAATTCCAAAGAAAAAATGTTTCCACTTTAGGAATTTCTTTTCTTTCTGACGAGAATAGAAACTGATGTTTTGGGCCTAAAGTATGGTTGGGGAAGCCCAATGACCCAGTAATGAACACAAAAACTATAAATACAAGCCCGAAACTCAGAGACTCGGGTTTCTAAAGTGACCCGATTCACAAAGCTAGGCATTTGAGCTCTTCTTCTTCTTCTTCAGCTCATCTCTGAGACTCACTATGCATCTCAGTCCCTACAGGTACACCCATTACATCTATCTATGTATCTATATGTTATCGAACAGCCAATGTTGCAATTCTAGGGCTCAATTACTTTTCCTGTTAAAAAAAAAGTTCATATCTTTTTCATTACATTGATGCAAAAGCAAAGGGGTTTAGGGTTTTACCATAGCCCTTCGATTTTCGGTTGCTTCGTTTTCATGTTCTGATTCATTTGCGTCAAAATTCACTGATCTTGCTCATGAATTTGACTTCTTTAGTTGCAGATGGAGCCAATGAGTTCATCAAACCCAGATTCTAGAAGCGTTGCTGCGGCTGAAGTGGAGGGTTTTCGGGATTCTGTCGATGAAATTTCAGCAAAAGTTAATACGGTAGAGTTTTATGCCCAGAAATTGGAAACTGATATGATGCTGGTTTTGTTATCTAATCTGATTGGTGTTACATGCTGTGCTACTCCAATGGGTTTTCGCATTGATTATAGCTACTGTCGCTTTTTTTGTCAGCTATTATCTCTATTTAAACAGTTGTCTTTATGATTTATTCTTCAATTATACGGTTTTGCATTTCTTGGATTGATTAGTTTGTGGTGGATTTGCAGCTTGAGAAAAGAGTGAATGAGGTCGAGCACTATTACTTGAGGAAAGGCAGTCTGCAACCAACCACTTCGAGGGAGAAAGACAGGGATAAACACTTTAACACCATTAAGAAGCAGCAACAAGATGCAGCACGTAGGGAAGCCGCTGCTGCAAAGAGAATGCGAGATCTGTTGAATAAGTTTTCCGCAATCTTCAAACAGGTACGCACTAACCTCATGATATAGGTCACTGGCAATGGATGCACGTACTTGGGTATCTAATGATGAAGATATTTGCTTTACATGCCAGGGTTCTGTTAACGTAAATGATTGTTTTGTAACGTAAGTGAGTGTTTTATATGTTTGTTAATTATGCTTTCTCTTGATAATATTGTTGAATATTTTGATTTTAAAAATCAACATCTAAAGTTATTTCCTAGAGAAGGGGGAAACTGAGATGATGAAGTGTTGGGAACAAACTCAAATATGGATGGTGAAATTAAAATGCTATATGATGTTATCAAGTTTGAAGGATAATGCCAATTTTTGGATGTTCATGTCAATTTCTTATTCCAAGGAATAAAAAGCAGCTGTTTATATACTTCTTAAAGCTATAGACTGTAATAAGTTGATATTATTACATAATATCAAGGTTGATATTCTGCAATCTGTTTTTCATGTTTATCTCTACAATCACAAGCTAAACAGGAGAATGTTGATTGTCACTTTTAGATTATCTCTTAGGTGGATATTAAGTTTCACAAAAAGCAGAGCCAAGGAGCTTATATAATGATGGAATTTTCTCTTGCTGCTAGAACACTGTGTTCCTTCATATAATGGTTTTATTTTTATAATTTTTTTATATCTAATATTACTATTGCTGCATCGATCGGTGAGGGTTACAAACTACATATGCCACTAGACTTATCTGTTTTCATTGTTTACTTTGTATAAGGCTTTGCTTTACTTCTTTGATTTGAAGCTTTGCTGCTTCAAAAGTGATGAAAGTATTTGTCCTTGGTTAATCACTAGTTAATATAGCTCTGCTGGGCATTTTGCAGATCACTCAGCACAAGTGGTCATGGCCCTTTATGTCGCCTGTAGATGTTGAAAGTCTGGGATTGCATGACTATTATCAAGTAAAGCTTCTTTCTTCGGAGTTTTGTAAATACATTACCTTATGGTCTTCTTGCTTAAATAAAAGACCAAGTCTTTTTATCTGTTTCCACTATTTAGTCGTTATTGCATTGCTGTGAAGGTATAATATACCGACTAAAAAGTAGTCCTCGTTAGAGTATTAGAAATGAAATATAATAAAAACTTTCATCTACAACTACAACTTCAATTTACATATATCTAATTGTAGCATAGTCTTTTTTCTGTTGGTAGCAGTCTTTTCTTATTGTTCAGTGAATTTCTATTCTAATTCTTTTTCTTCTTCCTATATTCTAATAATATTAATAATATTTTTTTATTTTTTTACATATTCCCTTTGATGGTATACCTAACTTGTTTTCGGTGTCTCACATTAGGTTATTGAGAAGCCCATGGACCTTGGTACAGTACAAAGTCAAATGGAAACTGGTGGGTATAAGAGTGTTAGAGAGATATATGCTGATGTGAGGCTGGTATTCAAGAACGCAATCAAATACAATGATGACAAAGATGATGTCCACGTGATGGCCGAAACACTGTTGGAAAAATTAGAAGAAAAGTGGCTACAACTCTTGCCTAAAGTTGTTGAAGAGGTAAATTGCTTGGTCAATATGAGTATCTTATGAGGGCTTCCTGGATATTGTTACCATAACCTGTTAGAGAATTCATTTATGATTTTCATTATACTCTTTAACTTTGACCTATGTCTTTACAGGAGAAAAGACAAGCAGATGAGGAAACACAGGCACAGGTAGACATGAAACACGCTGAGGAGGTTGCTTATGCCAGCATGGCCAAGGATCTAAGCAGCGAGGTTTGTGAAACTTTAAACTCCTCCTTATGTTTTCTCTTTGTTTTAGTTCTAGTAGGCATCATTTATTGACATGCAGAAAGCCAATAAATAATTTTAATTATTCTGAGTAATAAATTTTTTTACACATTTTTTGATCTGATTCTTTTTTTCGTTTAAATTATTTTCAGCTTTTTGAGATTGATAAGTATTTGAAAGATCTCAAAAAAGTGGTGGTTCAGAAGTGCAGGTTTGTTCATTGTTTTTTTATATATTTTTTATATTTTTTATTTTTTTTATATCATGGATAATATATACTTGTAGAAATATTGTAATCATAGATAAATAAAAGGATAGCATTTGGGACTGGGATGGTATTGGTGGGGTATCAGAAGCTTATTTTATTTTCCCTTCAATTGTTTTATTTTAGGTTATTATAATTGAGGTTGATAGTGTTAACTACTGTAGTTAGACAGTTCAGACTTCTGAGTACAAAAACACAGAGAAGTAGAGAACTAGTGTTTATGAAAGTTTTATTACGCTGTTAAATGTTTCTTTTCATAGCATGCTCATTTGCATTCATCCTCTTACCCGTTGGGTCACTGGGGTCTCATGTATTACAAAATTGCATCGATTGATGAGTGCCAAACTGGGATATGTGACTTTATTTCTTGGGTCTTAAACCATGAATGGGCATCACTGAATGCAGCATTTTTCTTGCAGCAGCATGTGCATGGCCTGTATTTGCTACATTTATTGATTGGTTTGGTCTTTTGACTGTGAATATATGTAGAAAAATGTCTTTTGATGATAAAAGACGACTTGGGACAGCTCTTACACAGTTATCTCCTGAAGATCTCAGCAAGGCTTTGGATATAGTTGCTCAGGATAATCCCGAGTTCCAAGCAACTGCGCAAGAGGTGGATCTTGACATTGATACTCAGGTAATTATTATCTTACCTGTTTGGCTATGTCATGATTTGGCAATTGTTTTAGTGCTATATCAGTCATCTGATTGAAGTTTATTCTTTGTTTTCATTCTTTCCTCTACACAGAGTGACTACACATTATGGAGGTTAAAGGTTTTTGTCAAGGATGCATTAAAAGTTAAGGCCCAAGCTGCTGCACAAATTCCTGAAGCCATGGGTGGCAACAAAGTTGCAACCTCCAAAAGAAATAGGGAGCCCTCTGATGCTGTTGCCAAGCCTGCCGTTAAAAGAACTAAAAAAATCTCCACTATGTAATGTAATCTTGCTTGCATGTCAGGTGACTTCATTTACAAGAAAAATTAGAATGTAAATATGTGCAGGTTTTGACATTAATTCTGTACATCTCCCTGATGGAAGAGCCATGGATCCATTCGTGTCTAGATATATAATATACGTAATCAAACTTCTCATTTTGTGTAAAGATCATATACATAATCAGACTACTTTTCTTCTGCTATCTTTTGTGAGAGGAAACCCACCTGCTAATGGGGCAGACAGCCAGACGGCAACTTTCACAGGCACCCCATAGGTTGTTAAGTTACGCTATCATTTACAAGGTCTAGTAATTTCGGCTGAGCAATCCATGATCCACCAAACTGGAAGAATTGCACATGCCTCTCAAGTCTTAACAAATTTGTTTCAACTTCTTACCAGCACGACTTCAAGCATCAGAAATTAATCATCTCGTGTATGCCAATTTCATTGGTGATGATACTAGTGGGTGAAATGAGGTCGCTGCTTTGAATCCAGCAGGTCAGTATTTTTTTTCTTTTCTTTCAAGTTTCTAAGAAGACATTACAACAAACTGAGTAGAATGACTCCAATATCAACAACTGATGAGTGACATGTAGAGTGGCATCAGCAATTGAGTCTTGGTTTTTTCCATTGCTACTAAAGTGGAAAATGATTCTCACAGTAGAGAAGCAGCTAAAAAGAAGTTCTAGGGTCCTCCATCTCTCAAGAGTTGCATACACATCGAACTCTTTACAGGAGTGACTCAGAGGCTTTGATTTAGGCAGTTGAAACCGTCAACCTCAAGCAAAGGAACACAAATCTACAAATTATACAAATGATCACATTCCATAAGATATTTAAAGAAAAGATTCTAATCAATATATTCAACCAAAGAGCAATAGGGGCCTTGGCTCCTAGTTAAAAGACCAAGCAAATTGCATACCTAATATTTCTTTTGAAATCTCACATAAGCAGACGATTCTACAAGTTTACACCAGTCAGAGAAGAAGAGGAACTATTATCAAACATGTAAACACTAGAAAACCTTTTGTTTTAACCTTGTCTATTCATCAGCTACTGTTGCTGTTATTGCCTCTCAAAAATGGCATTCTAGGAAATTGAGAGAGCAAAGACTCCATGACCCTAGACGGAACTGTTTTGTTTTCTGCCATCTCCTTCGCTTCTAATTGAGAATCAAAATCCCGCCAGAACTTGATGATCTGGAGACTCTCTTCGTCTGTCAATCTCTGGACAAGGATTCTGGAAGCATAGCCCTTCTCTCTCATTTGAAGGCATATCTCTGATGGATTGTTTTCTGAAAGCGTGACCATATACAACCAGCCTTTCTCTGACAAAAGATTATCGGCAACAGGCAGTATCTTATCAATCACAGCACGACCATTCTCTCCGCCAGCCCAAGCAGATGCAATCCCTTCACGACCCACTTCATCTTCAGGAGTAGGCACATAAGGCGGGTTCACAACTATTACATCAACTAATCCTGCCAGACGCTTCTCAAGTCCTGATGCAATGTTAGTGTTTATCAATTCTGCATGAACCCCGTGTGCTTCAAGTGTCTCCTGAGTCACTCTCACTGCATGGGGGTTGATATCAGTTGCAATATAGTGCCCCTCCTTGCCAAGAATAAGAGCTAGAGAAGTAATAACATAGCCACTACCACAGCCCAGTTCCAGGCACAATTTTGGTTGATGCTGTAACAGGTTTGCTTGATCAGCCAAAAGAGCATCTACTAAAGCAAATGAATCATCACACGGTTCATAAACCTCGCGATGTGAGCTGACAAGACGGATTTGAGCAGTTCTGGGGGACATCTTGTATAGGACCTAGCATAACCAAGTATCCAGTAAGATATGAGAGACATAAATACTGATGCTAACACCATAACCAAAATCACCGAGAGTACGATTATAATTCTGAAACCATTTTACCTGCCCATCACTCCATTGCTTGCCTTGGCGCGTAGTTCGGACCGAAAGTGAAGATTCTCTAATGGTTTCCAGCTCTATATAGCTTAAATGGCCATATTGTGTACCAGAAGAAGCAAAACTGAAAAAATTAGCTTCTATCTTGAAACAAATGCGGGCTATGCAATACTATTGGAACACCCTAATAACAATTTCACTCACAGAAACTAGAAACTGATTCCTACTCACTCAGAATCTGATAATAACAATACAAGCAAAAAATCACATCTTCAATAAGTGAAGGGGAAAATTATTCAAGAAAATCTAAGATAACAAAATGGGTATTCCAGAATTGATGATTTAACATAACAATGGAGCTTGAAACTAAATCAAAACAAAACACCATGATCTAGGAGTTGATATAAGAAAATTGCATCAATACAAGCATTGATTGACAAAAAGCAGACACCTTTAATACAAAAAGTAAAGAAATTGATCAAAATTTCGTACTTTGAACAATCAATTGAAGAAGAAGAAACTGAATTCCTGCCCTTTCTTCTTGTTCTGTTCGCAGTCTCCTCCTTGCTCTGAAACTCTTTTTAGGGCTTCAGTTCACCTGAAAGCGGGAACTTTGTTAGTCATCAGCTGGATGGGCCTGTGTTTTCACCACATTGGGCCGACCCGGCCCACTCTAGGCCCAAAAACAGAAATTATAAAATCAGAAAAATCCCTATTTATTCGCAGACGGAGGAATTTATTGGCGGCAAGAGTCATGATCGCGTTGAACGAGCGATTTGGGCGTTCGTAAATCTTCAGTTTTCCGATCAATTTCAGACCAACCCACCGATTCTCAGCTTCAGTTTTCCGACCAATTCCAGAGCCAGGTTTGCTCTGCTTGCGTTGACTTTTTTTTTCTTGTTTCCTCAATCTGTTCAATTTCCAATTGAAAGAGGGATTAGGGTTTGTATATATAAAAACCAATACTTGATTGCCATAACTGTGTATTCATTCTATTGTTTTTGAATCTATGGTGAAATCGGAACTCGAGAAGAGCGGAGGAGGTGGAGGATTACATGTTCGCGGGACGGAGAGGGTTGTTTTCAGGCCGCCGGAGAAGAAGAAGAAATTAGGGTTTGATGGAGGTGTCAGGAGATATAAGGGTAGGTATGATGATGGGGATGGTAGTGAAAGAAGAGATTACAGAGATGGTGGTGGTGGTAGTAGGAGTAGGGTGAGAGGAAGATATGAGGAAGATGGATATGGTGGAGATTATGGAAGAAAGAAGAGTAGATATGAAGGTTCGAAGAGGGGAGCTCAATCTGTTGCTTCTGCCTGGGATTGTATCTCTTACTCTCCGGTTCAGATACGGGCTTCTGGACAGTCAGTCAAGTCTTCGGGTTCGGGACGTGGTGGGAGTTCTCATCAGCTTGATAGTACGCTAGGAGAAAAGGGTGATTCGGTTGAAGGGAGATATGAGATTAGTGAGACCATGCGTTTAGAGATGGAATATGATTGTGACCGTGCGTGGTATGATAGAGAAGAAGGTAGCACAGCGGTTGATACCACTGATAGTTCATCTTTGTTTTATGGGGATGATGTTTTTTGTCGAAAGAAGGAAGCGGAGTTGGCGAAGAGATTGGTTCGGAGAGATGGAACTAAGATGAGCCTTGCTCAGAGCAAAAGGTTGTCTCAGCGCAGTGCGGATAATGCTCAGTGGGAGGATCGTCAGCTTCTGCGATCTGGTGCTGTTAGAGGTACTGAGGTGCAGAGTGAGATTGATGATGAAGATGAGAACAAAGTTATGCTTCTTGTTCATGATACAAGGCCTCCTTTCCTAGATGGGAGAGTTGTTTTTACCAAGCAAGCGGAGCCGGTTATGCCAGTAAAGGATCCCACGTCTGATATGGCCATAATTTCACGCAAAGGGTCTGCTCTAGTTAGGGAAATCCATCAAAAGCGAAGTTCGAATAAATCACGTCAACGTTTTTGGGAGCTTGCAGGTTCCAAACTTGGTGATATTCTTGGTGTTGAGAAAACAGCAGAGCATATTGATGCAGATACTGCTGTAGTAGGTAAAGACGGTGAAGTTGATTTCAAAGAAGATGCAAAGTTTGCTCAGCATATGAAGAATGGGGAGGCTGTGAGTGAATTCACAAAGTCAAAAACCATTTCTGAACAACGCCAGTATCTGCCTATATATTCTGTGCGGGATGAGTTACTGCAGAAAATTCGAGAAAATCAGGTTATTATAGTTGTTGGAGAAACTGGTTCTGGAAAGACAACTCAACTGACACAATATCTGCATGAAGATGGTTACACTGTGAACGGTATAGTCGGTTGCACCCAGCCAAGGCGTGTGGCAGCCATGAGTGTTGCTAAAAGAGTTAGTGAAGAGATGGAGACTGAGCTTGGTGAGAAAGTTGGCTATGCTATTCGTTTTGAGGATGTGACGGGGCCAAAAACTGTAATAAAGTACATGACCGATGGAGTACTTATGCGTGAAACACTTAGAGATTCTGACCTTGACAAGTACCGCGTAGTTGTAATGGATGAAGCCCATGAGAGGTCACTATATACAGATGTGCTGTTTGGGATTTTGAAAAAAGTCGTTGCCCAGCGTCGTGATTTTAAGCTCATTGTGACATCTGCTACTCTTAATGCTCAGAAATTTGCAGATTTCTTTGGAGGTGCACCTATTTTTCCCATTCCTGGAAGAACATTTCCTGTACATAAGAAGTACTTGGATACCCCATGTGAAGATTATGTTGAAGCTGCAGTGACACAGGCCATGAAAATTCACATTACCAGCCCTCCAGGTGATATCCTCATCTTCATGACCGGCCAAGAAGAGATTGAAGCAGCCTGTTACTCTCTTGCAGAGCGAATGGAACAACTTATCTCCTCCTCAAAGAAAGAGATGTCAAAACTCTTGATACTCCCTATGTATTCACAGCTGCCAGCTGACTTGCAAGCAAAGATATTCCAAAGGTCTAAAGATGGGACTCGTAAATGCATTATAGCAACAAATATTGCTGAGACATCTTTGACCGTAGATGGTATATTTTATGTCATTGACACTGGCTATGGTAAAATGAAAGTATACAACCCTAGGATGGGTATGGATGCTCTTCAAGTATTTCCTAGTAGTCGTGCTGCTGCTGACCAACGTGCTGGGCGTGCTGGTAGAACTGGGCCTGGAACATGTTATCGGTTGTACACAGAGAGTGCCTACCTAAATGAAATGCTGGCCAGTCCTGTACCAGAGATCCAGAGGACGAACCTTGGCTACGTGGTCTTGTTGCTCAAGTCTCTGAAAGTTGATAACTTGCTTGATTTTGATTTCATGGACCCACCTCCCCAGGAAAATATTCTCAATTCTATGTACCAGCTGTGGGTCTTGGGTGCTCTCGACAATGTGGGAGGTTTGACTGCCTTAGGCTGGAAAATGGTAGAGTTCCCATTGGACCCTCCACTTGCGAAGATGTTGTTGATGGGTGAAGAGTTAGGATGCGTAGATGAAATTTTGACAATTGTATCCATGCTTTCAGTGCCATCAGTATTCTTTAGGCCCAAAGATAGGGCAGAGGAGAGTGATGCTGCTCGGGAAAAATTTTCAGTCCCAGAGTCCGATCACCTGACATTCTATAATGTTTATCAACAGTGGAAACAACATCAGTATCGGGGGGACTGGTGCAGTGACCATTTTTTGCATGTTAAGGGGTTACAAAAGGCTAGAGAGGTTAGGTCCCAGCTGCTAGAGATTCTGAAGACATTGAAAATTCCACTGACATCTTGTTGGCCTGATACTGACGTTGTGAGAAAAGCTATTTGCTCTGCATACTTTCAAAATGCTGCAAAGTTTAAGGGTGTGGGGGAGTATGTTAATTGCCGGACTGGGATGCCATGCCATTTACACCCGAGCAGTGCTCTTTATGGTATGGGCTGCACCCCTGAGTATGTGGTTTATCATGAACAGATTCTGACAACAAAGGAGTACATGCAGTGTGTAACAGCAGTGGAGCCGCAGTGGTTGGCTGATTGGGGACCCATGTTCTTTTCTGTAAAGGAGTCGGATACATCAGTGTTGCAGAATAAGAAGAGACAGCAGGAAGAAAAAACAGCTATGGAGGAGGAAATGGAGAAACTGAGAAAGGCTCAAGCACGGGCAGAGGCAGAAAGCAAGCAGAGGGAGAGGGAAAAGAGGTCTAAACAGCAGCAGCAGCAGCAGCAAGTCTCATTGGCGGGTTTGCACCAGGGCTCTTCTGCATATCTGAGGCCCAAGAAACTCGGCTTGTAAATGTACTTTTTAGTTATTGGATCCTGATTCCTAAAAGCACAAGTTGTAAATAGTTGGGAAAAAGAAAATTTCTTTATTTGCCATTGAAATCTTCCTTTGCCTGTTCTGTTTGTGGAAATAACAGATTGCACCCTGCAAAATGGGTGAATAAGCAAATACTAGTTTTGTGTGTGTAAGATTGATCTTATTTTATTCTGTTTTTATCAAGCTTTTAGGAAAAGAGCCTCTAGAATTGTGAATTTGTGTTAATGGATGGAGAAGATGGCTGGGGATTTTAAGATTGGGATGTTCAATGGCACAATATCTGGTAGTTTTTGTGTTGGATGCCTATATTTCTATCAGATAACTAAAGTCAGCATAGCAAGGTAGCTAGGTACGTTATTCTTTACGAGTACTTGTTTTTTCTTGGTCCTTAATTTTTCAATAAAAAAAGAACAGAATTGTTATGCTGGGGAGAGCCTGTTGATTATGAAAACTAATGCATATATGATCTGTAATATTAAAGCTTCAGCTTGTGTAGGAGGTTCATGTATTCACAATTTAAGTTTTAATGTTAGCAGATAATGAATATAAAAATCACATTCAAAGGTAGTTAGGAAAATTTAACCAAAATATAAATTTGTTATTTGGTTATGTGATTTGCTGATTTAGTAGCGTTTATCTGCAGTCATCCAAGTGTGTTGAGAAGAATGGTTCAGCAAGGCCTTCAGGAAGGTGCCTCAGTTTTGTGAGTTGGTGCTTATTTGCAATTCTATTGAGATCAAGGGGATAGAACAAAGAAAAATGGCCGAGATCAATGTTCCAAAAAGTTGGAGATTGGGTTGACTAGTTCAATGGTAAAGACTTTTTCTGCAAGGGGCAGATAGGAAGACTACCTAGTGTAACTGGTCTTAAACTCGCTCTTTCTGGAGAAAAACCAGAAAGTGTGGATGTTTCAGAATGGAGACTCCTCGATAGAACCATCCATTCTAGTATTCTACATTATCAAAGAGCATTGCCTTCCAAACAGCGAATGAGAACGCACCGCGGCGGGCCTTATGGCCACTCTGACATACGTGTATAAGCTGAAACCTACGGTGATCAATCAGGTTGCGTCTGCTGCGACAGTTATTCAAGTTGAAGATGACGGAAGGTGCTTCTGCAATTGACCATCTTGGCAACTTCAACGCCATCATTCATCGACTGTCCTCGATAAATATCAATTTCGATTAGGGGACAAGGGCTTTGATGGTCTTCTGTTCTTTGCCAAACAGTTGGAATGTTTTCCAAACTGTTGCGACTCTCTCTGTAGGAAAGAACAAGAATCAGTGAGGGGTTTGGTTTGGCTGAAGAGAGTCGCAGGAGATATTCAAGTGAATTCTCAGGTACTACTAAAGTACTAATACGGAAAATCTTGGTTCAAGGGAAAGAGGGTTTGATAGTCGTACGTGGTAGATCAAAGTCCAAGAATCACGTGTACTAAAGAATTAAGAGCAAGTACTAAGCGCTGCAAATTTGGAGTCCGTGTAAATTTTGTTGTGTCTCAGCCTTGGAAATCAATTTTAAAAGCACCTCTGCGCCAAGAAGAAAGATACAAGGCGAGATAGAGTCACACCTTGCCACAATCCTCGTTCAGGTAGAACTCTTCCACGCTTTCCCCATTTAAAACAAACTCATAAGACACGTTTCGAACAAAACCAAGTATCCAGCTTATCCAAACACGGCTGAAACCCAATTGCAACATATAACTGCCTCCAAAAAGGGTCATTCAACCCTATCATAGGTTTTTTGCTCAAGTCAAGTTTCAATGTTGCACCTCTTCTTACCACTCCTCATTCTTTTCAAATTAAAAATGTGAAATCTCAAACACAACCAAAGAATTTCCATCAAATGATCCATATTACTTTTGTTTATTAAACTTAAATTGTGTTACAACATATTCTACATATTTTTTTTTCAGTAACATCTTAGCTAGCTAGCATCACAAAATGTACACAAAACATGAGGATGAGCTTTATTCACATATGACATGCATAATTTTTTTATTTTTTTTCAGCAGCTTCACGTTTTACATGATCTGATAATAATTTTCCCACTAGTATAACAATGCTCTCACCAGAGAAACAATAATTTCACCAAAATTATTGTTGACCGAGGTACATCACAAAGAACAAGGCAAACAAATAGATAAACACCCAATCTCGATCCCATGGTATATATCTTAACAATCCACAACTACTACAGTTAATACTTATGTAGAGATCCATCCCATCATGATCTTAGTTTTTCAAAGTTTGCTGCTGCTGCTTTTCCTCATGGATCATCTTGTTGCTTAAAGCTTTTTGTTTCTTCTGAGTCTTAGTTGGAAGCTTCACTTCTGTTGCCAAACCCACAAGTTCGAGAAATCTTATGACATACCAAGTAACATCAATTTGCCACCACTCCAAGCCGTGTCGAGCTGAGTGCTGAAAAGCATGGTCCATTCTCTCTCTCTATCTCTCTGTCACTCTCTCTCTGTATGTAACAAAGGGGTGAGGGTAAAATAGTCTAAAAAAAAAAATGATTAGTATTAGGGAAGATCTTATTAGAGTATTCATGGATAAGGGGGAATTAAAAAAACTCAATGAGGTAAGTGGGGAAAAAATTCATAGAATTAGGGTAAATGGACAAAAACCCTTAATAATATTTAAGACATCATTCTAATTAATGCTAGGAATTAGAAAAGAGAAAAATGATTATGTGGCACTTACCAAACACGGGAATGCAAATATTTTCCTCTACTTGAGCTCACAATTTGTGAAACAAACGATTTAGGGTTTATGGGAGGTGGGAATGTAAACATTTGATAGCTTCAAAAAAAATGTTGTATACAAGACGTGGCAATGTTGTATCCCCATAGCGCGCCGGCGAGTGGCACCCTAGAAGATGGGTGGTGCGGAGGAGGAGGTGGATCTTTTTGAGGTGAGATGGATAATTCCCAAGTAAGAAAACTCCTTTTGAAAATCTTGGTTCGGGCTTTAGAGGATTTGATAGAAGCTGAAGTCTGTGGATGTTATCATTGTTCTTTGGTATTCGTTTTCTCTGCAACTCTGTTTGACTGTTTCCCTCCCCTTCTTTTGTTTGTGTTAATTTCTGAATTCACTAATCAAGTCCTATTAGCATGCTTAATTCGTCTGATTAAATGGGATTTACGAAATCACAAAAACACAAATGAATAACTAGAAAATCTAAACAGTATAGAAAAGGCAATCTCACATCATTTGGTCATGAATTTCTATGATGACACAATAATACAAATCAAGCACTACCACTTTTACAGAGTGAACTTGACCAGTTCACTTTTGCATGCCATTGATGACCAGAACAGAGCTAGCTTCAAACTAACAAAATACAAGAACAACAGGACAAAGATGCTGTTTTAACCAAGCATAAAGAAACCCCAAAAAAACAAAAAAATGGAAAGATATGCATAAACTTACTCTCTATATACTATGGTTGACTCTGGCCCTAGCTAGCTACTGCTATCTATACCATTAATCACCCAAATTTTCTCACCTTGAACCAAAATCATCTATTATATATATTCATGAAGTTTTAGTTTTTGGGTCATCACCAAAATCAATCCATGATGTCATTCTTTCATTGCATGTGAAATGTGTTTGGTTGCTTAGCTTGTGCAAGCATTTGAACAACTTCTCTCATGGTTGGTCTCTCCACACTGTGCTCTTGAACACATAACACTGCTACAAAGAACACCTGCATTGCTTCGTCCAACGGAACACTTCCTAGCCGTTGATCTAGGATCTTGATCACCCCTTCTTTGTGACAGTCAGTCTGTACCTTAGTCCATTGAACAATGTCCATGCCCTCTTCTCCGAAACCTCCAACTGGCCTCCTCCCTGTGATCAGTTCCAATAGTACCACCCCGAAGCTATACACATCGCTCTTCGCATCAACTCTCAATGTGTATGCATACTCTGTTTTATAAAGTACAATGACATTTAGCTCATTTCAAACTTGCATATAATACACATAAATTGGAGACAAAAGTGAAATTGATTTGTAACATTGGAGTAAAACTCCATGACCTGAGTAAAGCAAGAATGTGTGGATAAAAGCAAAAGGTAATTGGGGTTTATGTCCTATATGGCCAAATTCTTTACAGTTGTTTGTAACCCTTTCTAGGGTTTAGGGAAAGTAAAGCTTAGATCCCAATCAAGATTCTTAATGGGTATGCTCAGCCTCTGGTGTTTCCTGGATTTTGTTGTTGGGATTTCTGGGTTTTGGTCAAAAAGGTTTTGGTGTGATTGGGCTGAAGAAAATGGGTTTATGGTTTCAAGACATGCAAAAGCTCATAGCGCATTACTGTGTGTGGGAGAGCAATAGCAAAAGCAAAAGATGAAAATTCCTATGTCAGTGGAGCTTTTACCAATCTTGGCATGGCTCTACCACTTACTACTTTAGTCCAAAGTAAAGTATATGATATGCTACAAATCATGTAGCAGTTCAAAAAAAAAAAAGGTATGTTCTATATATCTATTCTCTATTTGAATACCAAACTGAAGAAACAAACCAATTTGAACCAATCACTAATTCAACCTGTCATTGTTGAAGCTAGCTAGCCGACTTATTTCACCTAGTCAGAAGAAACAATTGGAATATGCTTCATTACTTTATCTAAGTGCTGCTTCAAGTAGGTGTATTGAGCTAAACAGGCCTACTTAGCAGGTTATTATTAAATTAAATGAAGCAAATTAATCATAAGAAATGTCTGAAACATAATGTACCTGGAGCAATGTAACCATATGAGCCAGCAATTGCAGACATGCATTCTGATGTTCCAGTGTCCTGCAAGAACTTGGCAAGCCCAAAATCTGCTACATGAGCCTCGAACTCCGAGTTGAGCAAAATGTTGTTGGACTTAACATCCCTATGAAGAATCAAAGGGGAACAATCATGGTGCAAGTAACAAAGCCCTTTTGCTGCTTCAATGGCTATGTTAAGCCTAGTCTCCCATTTTAGATATCCACCTCTCTTCCCATGCAAAACTTCACCCAAGCTCCCATTCGGCATGTACTCATAAACAAGCAAATTGGTCTCTTTGTTTGAGCAAAATGCTAGCAACCGGACAATGTTCCGGTGCCTGATTTTCCCAAGTGTCTGAATTTCTGCAGAGAGGCCATTATCATGAGAAGAGCCTTTGTTAATCCCCAGCAGCTTCTTCACAGCTACTTGCTCGCCGTTCAACATTGTTCCTCTATATACAATACCAGCACCACCTCTCCCTATAACATTGTTGTCCTTGATGCACTCCAAGATGTCCTCGCTTCCAAATTCTAGCTTCTGGAAGGCGGTGAGCTTCCATGTGTTCGAATTCTTCCTCACCTTTCTGGTCTTTATGATTGCAAAGGTTGCAAACACAAATGAACACAACAAGAGGCCTAATGCAAAGACAAGCTTGAATTTCCCAAGGACTTGAGACCTTGTGCCATTTTGGTTGTGAGACTCTAATGGTGAGTTCGAAGAGTAGTTGCAAGGATTGACTGAAGAGTCACATAAATCAGGATTGCCTATAAAAGATGTGGAGTTAAAGAATAAGTATTGACCTGTTTGTGGTACTGAACCTGAGAAACTATTGTGGGAAAAATCAGCAGAGGTTAGACTCTTCAAGGACCCAAGTTCCTTAGGTAGGCTCTGGTTTAAGTGGTTCCATGACACGTTGAAGTAATTCAGTATGTGAATTTGAACAACTTGAGGTGGAATTGGACCAGAAAGTTGGTTTTGGCTCAAATCTAGATACGTCAGCAAGGTACAATTTCCAATTTCGGGAGGGATGCTGCCCGAAAAATTGTTTCTGCTCATATCCAACTTGAGAACATTTCTCAACCGGCCTATGTCAGATGGAATTTCTCCAGTAAATCTGTTTCCACTTAGCAACAGAATCTGCAAGCTAGAAAAGTTTCCAATAGATGCAGGAGGTGACCCCGATAAGCGATTGCTTGAGAGATTCAGCTGTGAAAGCTTTGAGGGCACTTGGCTTTTTCCCTGCATATCAAGTCGACCGGTAAGATAATTGTTCTGCAGCTCCATAAGAGCGAGCTCAGGCAAGTAAAGAAACCCTCTTGGAATTGATCCACTCAGGTAATTCTGCCCCAGCCTAACTCTTACTAGAGTGTCACAGTGACCAAGATCATCCGGTAGAGGCCCAAAGAGAAAATTGTTGAGCAAAATCAAGATCTTCAGCCTCCTTCCAAAACAAAGAGATTTTGGGATTTCCCCAGTGAGCTTATTAGTAGACAGATCAAGCTCAATCATTTTACCATTCTGACCAAGCTTTGAAGGAATTGCTCCAGTGAAATTGTTTTGCCATAGCTTCAAGACCTCCAAGTTGGGTAGCTCAGCTATTTCATGGGGGATCTCTCCATGAAACTTGTTGATGAACAAGTTCAAGAGAGTAAGCTCGCGGAGGGCTGAGAACTCGACGGGAATGTCTCCTGTTAGTGCATTGTTTGAGAGATCAAGAGACCTCAAGCTACTCAAATTCCCAAGCTGAGCAGGAATGGAACCGCTGAGCTGATTGGTTTGCAAGAACAAGGTGTCTAGCTTCTTCAGATTTCCCAGTTCAGGTGGGATTGAGCCCTCCAAGCCACAGTTTGCAAGGTCTAAATGGAACAGATTGGTCAGCTTACCAATCTCGGGTGGGATTCCACCATCGAAATCGTTGTAATACCCCAAGAACAGCTGATTGAGGCTACTAAGATTGCCAAGCTCACTTGGTATGAAACCACTCAGATCGTTTCCTGCAACTGAGAGATAATTCAGCTGTGACATATTTCCATAGCTAGGAGGGATGCTTCCACTAAAGTAATTTCCTCCGAAGTCTAAGCGCTTCAGCTTGGGAAGTTGAGTGACACCTAATGGGAGTGAACCATTGAAATCATTGTTGTAAGCATCAAGCAATATGAGCTCCTTTAGCAGAGCAAATTCCCAGTCCAAGCTTCCACCAAAGCCATTGTTGGATATGTTGAGGTATTGAAGCCTTGGAAGCTTGTGAATTCCGGCTGGGAAACTACCTGAAAAATCATTCCCAGACACCGAGAGATTGACAAGGGTTCTGAGTTCTGTGATCGCAGGAGAAAGTAAACCGGAGAGGTTGTAATTTGATATGTCTAAGGATACTACTGATCTGCTGAGGTTGTCACATTTGATACCAGCCCAAGAGCAAAGGAACATATGGTTTGATACATTCCAGCTACTTAGAGAAGGATCTGAGGCTTCAAAACCTTGCTTGAGAGAAACCAAGATTGAAGCTTGTCTCCTAAGAGACTGATTATGTGAACAAACACAATGGAAGCAAATGAAGAACACAAGAAGAGAGGAGAGGAAGACAGACTTCATTTCAGAACTGGCTCTTGGAAGGGTTATGGATTAGAGAAGATGAGTTTTACAGAAACAGATTGCTTTCATTTGGTTTATGTACTTTGATTTCACTCACATACACGAAGACATATAGAGAAAGAGAAGGCCTTGGATGCTGTTCACCTTTGGCTAGTCCGCTAGTAATATTTTTGGCTCTGTGACAGTATTTTTGGTTTCATCTTCAACTTTATAAAAAGGAAAAGCAAAAGCAGCACTTGCATTTGCATCTTGCATATAAAGATTCATAACAACAGACCGTTTGATCAACCAATATTTAAAATTCCTTTTACCTTTGGACCCGAATGACATATTTGACCTTACTTTACTTTGCTTATTATTGAATCTGATTGAGGAACAGAGCCCAGAAATAGAATATTCAATACCAAAGTAGGTCAATGACCCAAGTGAAAACTTAAAGTAAATATTGTGAGCAGCAAATAACTACATCAAGTGAACTCATAATTAAATTGATTGGAGGGATAAGCTGACTAATTTGATATAGATTGCTACTGATCTTTGTTTGAGCTATAATTAACCCTTTAAATGATGGAGCCATATATATAAATTATTTTCGGGACAGTGATATAATCTGACCCAAAAATAAAAAATAAAAAGGACACAGAAGAAAAAAGGAGGAGAGGGAAATAGTATAAATTCAACTTGTGATGACTGATGAACCTTTTATCCTGGCTTTTCTTTAGGTCTCACTTTGTTCTTTGATGGGATATCTTAACTTCATGTGTATGCTATGTATATTCCTTCCATATGGATTCAGATAGCTGTTTAACTCAGCAAAGCTAATGCTTTATGTTTCAAGAACAGGAAAGTAGCTACGTTCTCCATTTTTCTTCACATCAATGTGGTCTCGTGTTAGTAGTTATTCATTTTTAAGGGACCTTTGAGGCTCATTGATGCAAAAAAATCAGTCTATCAGTGTAACATGGTATTCATCTGTTAGTGACTAAACTATGACCCATTAAGTCTACTTTTTCGATTCAAAATTTTTCTTCCGGGGGGGATAAAGAAGCCTAAATCTAGCTGGCTTTGCTTGGCAAGTTGTCCTTGCATGCCTTGGTTTTATGAGACAATTTGTCGAACACCTAAGTCTTTCAGACATCTTAAGGAATATGTTGCACTCATACGTACCCTTAAAGATCAAAAATAGCAAAAACACATGAGCTGCTTAGTACTTCAATTAGACACATTTATTCGAGAGGAACGGTTGCCTACACTAGCACTCCTTGGATCCGGCCCTCAGATGATCTCTAAACAATAACCTCGGTTCCATTATAAGATCACGTTGCAGCATGAGAAGAAAACGAAGATGGGATTGAGAATGTTGCTAGCTAGAAGTAGATAGTCCTCCATGTATTAAATTATCTTTGTATTATATACAACAAATTTGGACTTAGATGGCTGCAATGAACATTAATGAGGCGGGCTTTATGAGTATAATGATGATCAATAATTATGATGCAAGAATCAACTTGGGTTGTGCAGATAGAAATCATAGAACTCCATTATTCTTTGCTTTTAAAGTGGACACATGAATTGGGTCTTTTAGACCATCTTCATTCTTCCTCTGTTATTTTGATAGGAATAGATATAAGTACCAGCTAAACTATTCTAGAGAGTGAGCCCTCTTCCCCCTTTTACTTTATACCAGAACGTGAGAAAAGAAAAAGCATATGTGGATTGATTTGAAGTAGTGTTGTTGGGATTCATTGATCATAGTACTTTAATCTCTGTCTTCTTTCTTTGTTTGTGGACCTTGAATCTTCTTCTTTATTTTTATTTGGTCAATGCGTCAGAACTATATATCCACAGGAAGCACAATTATGAATGAAGTGAAAGCTTGGTTTTGTGTTGGAGTATGGCCATGGCGGCCCGAAAGTTGACGAGCAGCAAGAGCACGTACCCCATTTTAGGAAGCTTATGACTCTTCCATTTTAATTTTCACCTGAAATCAAGGACTCTAGCTAAGGCGCGCTCAAAGCCATATGTATATATAAAATATACACGAAGATGGTGATTCAAGCAAGGAATGAAATGTGAGGTTGCTTTGGTTTAAAGAAAACACAATAATGGACAGTGTCGCCATAAAGAGCAGAAGGAGCTATAGCTAGCTAACTGGCTAGGTCAGAATGACATGTAGGATCAGTTTTGAGAATAAGAAATACAAAGAATAAAATGAATACTCATTAAGCCTCCCACACAATGGTGACTTTTCTGAGCCAATACGTACGGTGATTGATTCATGGCTTCTACACATGTTGATGATGCTGCTGGTTTATGCAACTATATATATATATATATATATATGGTCCATCATCATCAGCTACCAGAGGAATCTTCCCTGCTCCCTTTTAGCTACCCACGTTAATTATCTGGATCAGAGTTTTTGCTTGCAGATATAATGACACCCTGAAGCCACCAAAATAAACGCCAACTCGATTCTTGAAGATGTTCACAAAATTTTTGATAGACAATTGCTTATTGTAAGTTTGTAACATCTTTACATTCAAGCTTGCAAATATCAGTGGAACAAGTAGGTAAGAAAACATGTTATCAGTGAAGGAATTGTGTCCTAAAACAATCATTTTGATATAATTATTATTGTAATTATTATTAATCAAAAGGGCAAGTTTATTGTTCATTGCTTATATTTAATATTTGATTGAACAAGGTCCAAGGAATATGAGTTAAAGAGAAAGTAATCTAAAGAGTTAGATGTGTGAGACCTTTACTCTTTCACACTCTTATCCTAAAAGGTTCATAGTCATAGGATTATCACTTGGACATTGATAATCCGGAAAGACTAGCACATACTATGTATGCTCAATATGGAGGATGATATGTCTCTTGTCATTTGTGTAGAGACACTAATACAAGTATGTGGGTGCTCTTAACTTAAAGAGTACACTGAACGCGATCATTAGAGTTCTTGTATGGAGTCTTACTTACATGTCAAACTTGAACTCTAAATTGCAATAATACAAATTAGTCCTTTGACCTGAGACACCATAGTTGTCTTATGAGTGAATGGATTATCACTTGATGATGCAATAATATTGTGTCCCTTAATGGATATAATAGATGCATTCATTGGTATAATCAATTCGGTCATGGAGACATGTGAGTGTACAACAAGGAATCTCTATCCTTAAGTAAATAAGGTGTATGTTCAAAGATGTGATTCAATGAGTCTTTGGCCAAAGCATTGAATGAGATTTAAAAAGGAGTTTTTTAATCACATTCTAAGAATCACATAAGAATGAAAATCACATTAGGGGATTGACATATCAATTCCATACCCCGATGATGTGATTTAGAACATCGTGTTAGAGAAGGACCGTATTGTATTGTAATTCCAATTGAATAGGTTCTTTGTCATTCTACATTAACTAGGGTAGTCATGATATGTTGCAAGACGTCACTCATGACTTGTGAAGTCCCCGAGGATTAATAAACATTTATTATCCTAATAACAAGGGAGAATCAAAAATGGAGTTTTTGATTCGTAAACAAAATAGAATGGTTTCTATAAACTTCACTGCCTTGTTAATTAGAACCTAAGAGATCGCACACCATATAAGTGGATCCTTGAGATAGTATATGAAGAAGATTAAACAAGAGTTGGTTATGAGCAAATAATTAATTAGATTTATTATTTGAACATAATTAGGATTTTCGGGTAAAACCGAACCTATTGGGCCTAAACGATTGTCGGGTTTTTTGGTGTGGACTTGGGCTTCACTAAATGAGATTTAAATGAAAGCCCAAGACACATTTTTAGTGCCCAATAACATGTATGGACCAGCCAAAATATTGGCTTTATGAAAGTCAATATTTTTCTTTTAGTAATTGGAGTTATTTCCTATTATATAAAAGGGAAAGCATGGACAAAGAAATGTGAGTGTCTCCACACTATTATTTTCAGATTAGAGAGAGAGAAAGAGAGTTCTCTCTTGGTCCATTTTTCAGAAATTAAAGGAAAGAAGAACACTTGCATAATTTCTTCTTTTCTTTCATCTTTCTTCATCTCTTGATTCACTTGGTGAAGATCCTTAGAGGCCATATATTTTTGTGGCTTTACTTGTTACATCAAGGAGGAGATTACAAGCACAAGAAGGAGTATAAGAAGGAGTTCTTAATTCAAGGTGCTTCAAGGTGGAGGAAACACACACAAGGAGAGATCAAGGAGAGGAACTTTGGTGGTTCACTTGGATCGGATTAAAATCACGCTCCAAGGGTGAGTAGAACATAAACTCCCTCTTTGTTCTTCCTTACTATGCATGCTTTGTTTATATACATATCACAATAAGCCAAGATCATGGGTTAAAGGAATGGATTTTATGTTTAGTTAGTAGTTTAATTGTTAAACTTATTCCGCACTAATTAAAAAGTTTTGAAATCCATCCATTCCTTCAATCAGACCCTTAGTAACGTCTGTAAATCTAATCTACTGGAATGGTAATTCCACCGTGGAGGCTACTCAAATTGATTGAAGACATTAGAACCATGCAACTTCATTTTCTCAAATTACCTTTAAGTATATCTATAGGGAAGCAAACCTTGTAGCTGATGCTATTGCAAATTTAGGACACGATGCTGCTTCTCCTATGTCTTGGAGTGATAGGGTCCTAAGTGAGGCTTCTAGAGCCTTAATTTTTGAAGTTGTAAACTTTGGTTGCCTAAAAGACTTCCTTCTTTAAATAGTTGGTTCCTTGACCCAAAGCCCCAAAATCAGCTAAAATTGTCCCACTTACCCCAGCAACAAATTTTAATTCCCATTAACCCAATTTGAAGCAAAATGACAATTTTAGCCTTGGCCTAATTAAAAATGACATTTTATCACACTCATCTCTCTCTTCCCCACCTCCTCCCCGGCACAATTCTCTCTCTCTCTCTCCCCCCCCCCCTCCCCCCCCGATGCGGCGTCGAACTCCGGCATCACGCTTGAAGCTCCGGTCGGAGCTACCTAAAGACGACCAAGAAGCTCCGGCTTGCCTGAATCAGTTCCGGCTTGCCTAAATCACAGACGAAAAGCGCCGGCTTGCCTGAAGACGACGAAGAAGCTCCGGTCGGAGCTGACTCGCCGGTGGCGAACTCGGATCTCGATTTGAACGTCATCGTTTCTCTCCACCCTATCTCCAGCACGACTCCTCTCTCTCTCTTGCAGATTCCGACAATCCGGTCTCCTCGCAACAGCAACTGAGGGTTTCGATATGATATTCAGACATCTGTGTGCTCAACTGAGAGTCTGCAACCGGGAAAAACCGGCGAAGAAAGGTGCAGCGGTGGGTGGCCAAATCAGTTTTTTTTTTTTTTTTTTTTTTTTTTTTTTCGGGTCTAATTTCAGTTTCGGGAGAAAGAACAAGAAGAAGGCAAATTGGACTGTAGGTGGGAAAGGTCGGCGAATAAGGTTCTGGAAGTCACTGGACGAACAGAAACAAAGAACAAATAGAGGTGCGAAAGGTCTTCGTGTAGGAAGAAAGAAGAAGATTGGATATCAGAGGGTGGAAAATAGACTAGATATGAAGGCGTAAAGGGCAAATCAAATCAAATCAAAATGGTGCTACTTCTGTTTTGCAACAGAAGGCCTGAAAGGAAAGAAAATAGGAAAAATAGACGTATATTGCTCCCCAATAGACGTCTATTGGGGGGCAATATACGTCTATTGGGGAGCAATAGACATTTGAATTGATGTAATCTACTCGTTTTTTTGCTTAATCAAAATTTTATTTATCTAATTTTACAAAGATTAGTTCTTATTCTGGCTATCGAAAGTTCTATTGGGGGGCAATAGACGGCTATTGGGGGGCAATAGACGTTTTGAATTGATGTAATCTCCTTGTTTTTTTTCTGTAATCAAAGTTTTATTTGTCTAAATTTAGGGAGATTAGTTCCCATTCTGGCAATTGAAAGTCCTATTGGGAGGCAATAGGCTTCTATTGGGGGGCAATACATGACAGATAGTCGTCTATTGGGGGGCAATAGACGTATATTGGGGGGCATTAGAGGTCTATTGCCCATCTATTAGGGGCAAAAAAACTTTCCGGTGAGATTTTCAGCAAATTCCGGTAGGCGGCAGCCGGTGACCGGATTCCTGCGAAAGTTGACCGGATTCCGGCGAAAGTTGACCGGATTCCGGCGGCCGGTGACCGGGCTCCGGCGAAGTCTCCTATGGTTTCTCTCTCTTCCATTTTCTCTATCTCTCTCTCTAAGTAACAAAGGGGTGAGGGGTAAAATGGTATTAAAAAAAAATTAAAAACAAAAAAAAAAATTTAATGGGGTATTAGGGAAGACTCCCTTAGAGTGTATTGGGTAAGAGAGAATTAAAAAAACTTAATGGGGTAAGTGGGAAAAAAACCCCTAGAAATGGGGTAAATGGACAAAACCCCTAAATAGTTTTTTATTGTTATAAAAAAAAAAAAAAAAAACGTCTGTAAATCTAATCATGTATATATATGCACCCACTTAATTTTAATCTAAACCATAAACTACTAAATGCGACCTTAGAGCTTGATTAACGAAAAAGAAGAGGGGGAACGAAGATGGATGTTAATTTCGAACCCTAAAGCTCTAACTAAGGCTATAATAGCATGCTAGGTAACCACGACACATATACGATATCAAGTTAAAAACTAGTCATCAAGACATGCAAAGAGGAAAGCATACATGAAAATAATGACTGATTCTGTTTTTTGAGAAAATAGATAACTTCATTACTTATCCATGGCCAGAAAGCATGTACATCATATGCTGTCTCATACAAAAAAAACTAAATGGCACAAGCCGCCAAGCAAAAGACAGGTGACCCTCACTGTTAACACGTACGCTCACTTCACTTATTAAGCCTAAACAACAAGAAATCAAAACCTCACTACTATAACCCCTCTTTGAAAAGTAAACCTAGTCGCCTAGAGATCTCAATTGGTGTACAACTAGAGTAAACTAAGAAGAAAGTAATAGAAGACCCAATTTCAAGTGGTAGGCAAGAGACCAGGAAAGCCTAAGGCTTTCCTTTGCCCTTATCTCTAGGGCTAGAAACCGAACCTCCAATTGCAGTTACTGGGACGTTGGCTCTTGTTCTTACTTCCGGCAGTCTACCCGTCTTCTTCTTCAGAGTGACAAGAGGCACATCATTGTCATCCTTTATCAAAGGTTTGCCAAGTAGAAAAGATTGGGAGGACCTGCACACAGCACCACAGCCAATCTTTCCCAGATCCGGGGTGCTACCACCCGCTGCGAGAGCAAGAGGAGAAGTAAAGCTTGTTGTGACTGCATCTATGGAGGCCATGGAGAGGAGGAAGCGATAGCAAGAGGCTAGAGGCTAGGGTGCCGTCGAAGACTAGGTTGAGAGAAATTCTCTCCTAAGATTTTTTATTTTTATTTTTTATATATTAATGACTAATTCTGTTGGCTCCATGACTCATTGTAATAAGAAAGAACACCACATGCTGGAGTCTAAATGAAAGAGCACCACATGCTCTAAATATTTAGATTTCTTTGGATAATTTTGCCTTATTAGGCACCCAATTTTAACAATTAATGGGATCATGCATGGGCATGATACAAATTAAGATTCTTCATGGAAAGGATATGTATGAATGTTAATGCAAAATTGCATCACGAGATCTGCCTTTGAATGACCATATCTGTGTAAAAGTGGCTTTAGATATATCATCCCTTTAACTTTAATCGAAAAACCAATGGACTACCTCTAAAGTGCAATACATATTGCTCGACGATATGTTTGATGATGATAGGGTCATTCTCTGAAAATGAGATAGAGTGTGATTTCAGTTTGGTCAATATGGATTATTCCTGTTATGAAGCTTTCTTTTCTAATTTTTCAAAATCAACATTATTTTCAGCATCTGTAATTTTTGTGCTAGCAAGTCCCATGAACCTAATAAGTTAAGTGCTAATTATGTCCTTGGCTAAATATATGAATCACATGACAACTATGTTGTGATTAGCATCTCACCTTGCATTAATTCTTACGATTGGTAAATCTATGTACGATGAAGAAATCTGCACATCTAAACAAAAAGTAATTGAAATTAAGCGGAGAGATCGTTATAATACTTCTGTAAAGTTATATTTATTTATACTATTATTAAGAAAAGTGAACTTGTCAGTTGTCAATCAAAACAAAAATATTTTACCAAATTATCCCTTAAATATTAAAAAACCTTTGAACTGAAATATTCTAGAAAGACAAAAACCTCAATTCACAAAATAAAATAAAATATAAAGAAATTTAACAAAAAATAAAAATATAAACAAAAAAAGGTGGAGCTGTTTTCTCCACATTTTGTGAAATAATTGCTTACGTAGTTATCCACACCTAGGGCTGTCAATTCTGACACGACTCGAAACCCGCACGATTAAAAAGTGGGTCGGCCGTGGGTCAACCTGCCATAACCTATTTAATAAATGGGTCGGCCACGGGTCAACCCGCCAACACAAAGTGAACCCGTATAACCCGATTATGCTATACTTCTTCTTGAAATTTTGGACGTTGGGAGTATTTGATCATATGATTAGACAATTTGAAATATTTTGCTTTATAATTATTGGATTTAATTATTTATAAATTATATATAATTATTTATATTCTTCGTCTTGTGAAGGTTTTAGTGAATTTAATCAATTTATGCATTTTTTTTTAGTTAAATGGGTTGCATTGTTAACCCTTAAATGAGTCATTTTATCTAACACAACACGGCCTATTTATTAAATGGGTTAAGCGGGTTGGAAACGGGTAACCCGTTTAATAAATAGGTTGGATTTTGGTTTAAATTTTTAACACGATTATTAAATGGGTTCGGTTTGGATTTGTATTTTGCGACATGACAAATACCTTGACCCGATACGAACCCAACCCGACATGACGCATTGATAGCCCTATCCACACCCATAGGGTGTGTTTGGCATACCAGTTAGTGAGTAAAGGATATGACCATTACTAGTAAGATGTAATCAGAGCCTTCAGAACCAGTTAGTGAGTAAAGGATCATACCATTAAACTCAAACCATTTCTACTCTATTGCATGATGCAGTAATTTATATGTCGTATTACTCGGTGTAGTAACAATTATATGTCAATATTTGATGTGCGCAGTAGCAATCATACAATACTTGCAATGTACAAAATTTTACGTGGGAATACTCAATGTAGTAGCGAGTTCTTGGGATTGTTTGTTACTGTACGTAGCAGGTCTACATAATTGTTCAGTGCAGTATCATGTGCATGAAAACCCAGAGAGCTAAACAGTTCAAAATTTCCAAGTACCCGTGTTTGGTTCTACCCATTTGATCAGTATATATGAGAAGCTAATCAGAAATTTCCAAAAAGCTAACATATATCATGGATTATGAATCAGAAATTAATCACAAATATGTACATGTAAACACTAAATCAAGTTGCTGAAAGTTACTAGACTACAGAAATTTTGAGCGAACAGCTGCATTATACTTGTATGCAGAAAATGTTGTGCGGAGAGAGAGCGATCAAATTAAGAGAGACCATCTTCACCAAATCTCACATCAACTCTAGCCCAACCTCTACGATTCGTAGAGAACACGAGTGGAGAGAGAGCGAGGTCCACCTGTTTTGAAATCGAGCCGTGGTGTTTCGGAAGCGAGAGAGGATGAGATTTCAAATAACTAGGATACCCTAGTTATTTAGAATATGCATTTTTGCCTAATGAAATCAGTGGGCTGGTTTCATTAAATCCAAATCCTTAATGAAAAATTTGTGCCAAATGGGCTAATTTGTATCTGGGCTTTCAAAATCCAAATCTTCAAGTCCAAATCACCATATCCAAACGAGCCCTGAAAGTTTTTCAAATCATAACCCAATATAATTTGGTAACTCAATTGGTCGACTCTCCTAGAGCTAGAATTCTAGATTGGGGTGGGTTAATTAAAACATTTTAATTTTTTTTTATACTTTTTTAAAGAAGATCAAAGAATTTTACTCATATCCACATTGTGACTCGAACCCATAATCTGGATCTTAAGTAGTGGATGCTTAAACCACTGAGCTAACATATGGGTTAAGCTTAGAAATTTGGGTTGTACTACTTTTTAATATTTAAACTTTAAAATAAAATTAAGCTATAAATTTATTCCAAAACTTGGGGCGGGCCGCAGCCCATGTGTAGCTATGCCTACTATATAACTATATTATTAAGAGTCAATTTGAACTTGCTTTTGAGAACTCTTTTAAACGAAGAAACACTTAGCAAGTTCTTTTCAAAATGTTTTAAAACTCCCCCGATGGACATTCTATTTCACCTGAGTCTATTATTTCATTAATTCAAACTGTATCTGAAAAACAATCCCAAACCGTACTTAATAGAACTTGCAAAACAAATCCCAATCCTGTGCAGCTCAAGAATATTCACACATTCTTGATCACACAATAACCCTGAGCCAATCAAGCCATTCCTCTAACTAAAAGCCCACACCCTCACAAACAACAAACCAGAATCCCATTTGGGCCTCTTTTTTCTTTTGTGTTGGGCCTGGACACTAGCGATTTTGGGGAATCCCATTTAAGTCTCTTCCTCTTCCGAATGAAATAAGCCAGAGAAGAAGAATGAAGCAGCAATCCAAGGACCCATTCGAAGCCGCGTTCGAGGAGCAAGACGACTCGCCGCCCGATTCTCCGGCCGCCGTCGACGCCATACGCGCCGCCCTCGACGAAGACTATGACGAGGGTCTCCCCCCTGAAGACCTACCTTCCTCATCCGCACCATCAACCGCCGCAGCAGCAGCAACCACCACCACAACCACCGTAGCCACTGTAACTCCCGCAACCAAAACCCTAACTAAGAAAAGCTCAGCAAAGCCAACTCCTGCCTCCTCGGCTCGGGCCACGAAGCAGAGCCAGCAGAACAAAGAGGAGGATGATGATGAAGACGAAGACAACGTCGATGTGGAGCTCGGGAAGTATCCGGCGACAGGCGACCCTGTGAAAATGGCGAAGATGCAGTAAGCAGCTTTCTCTCTTTCTTGGTACTTTTTGTGAACCCCATTTGGGAATTTAAGCTTTTGTTCATGAAATCAACCTAAATTTGATTACTTCAGTTCAAGAACTGATCTTTTAGTTTTCAAATCCTATTTGAAAAGGAAAATTGAGATAAAGAATGGATGGTTAGTAGATTAGTAGACTAGAGTATGTATGCATTGTGTTTTGCTAATTGGGTTTTTCATGACCAGCTTGATTTGACTAGGGTTTGTATGCTTGCTTTCTTTAGCATTGTGTGCTGGTAATGTATGACTTGTTTTGCGTTTAAACTGACTGCTGTATCTGAATACTCTTTTAGGGCCATTTTATCACGATTCTCGGAGGAGCAGATGAGTAGATATGAGTCTTTTCGGAGAGCTGGGTTTCAGAAATCCAACATGAAAAGGGTACGAGTCTTTTTTTATTTTACCTTGTGGAAGATTTCTGGAGTTAATAAGCTGTATGTTTGAAACTGATTGGCAGTGGACTTTTTGATCATTTTCTTTTGCACTAATGTTTCTGTACATTATTCGTGTGCAGTTGCTAGCAAGCATCAGTGGAACCCCGAAAATATCGGTGCCAATGACTATTGTAGTGTCAGGGATAGCAAAGATGTTTGTTGGTGAACTTGTTGAAACAGGTATGATGGCTATTCTCACATTTCAGTTAATAACTGCAGCATTGTGATGAACCAGAAAATTAGTGTAACAGGAACTTGAATGACTCGGGTTTTTATGTCTTACCAAAGGACATTTTGTTTTTATTCTTTTGCAGCCAGAATGGTTATGTCAGAGAGGAGAGAATCTGGGCCAATTCGACCATGCCACATTAGAGAATCCTATCGAAGATTAAAGCTGGAAGGCAAAGTCCCCAAGAGATCAGTCTCAAGGCTCTTCCGGTAGATGGACCAGATCAAAATTCTGTACTAATTGACAGGTTACTAATCAAAACCTTGTTAGATACTCAGATTACATGCATAGCAATTTAGCTTTGTACTGCTTTAGGTTTAGTGGTGTTTTTTGGCCTCAACCTTTCTAAATGATTTAATTGAGAACACCAAACCCTTCAAATTATTTTTTAAGAATTAAGAACCTGCATTACTAATAGGCTTTTCCTCTCGTGTTCAGTGTAAACTGTGTAGTCATTGTTCTTCTCATAAAGTCCTTCATTAGACTCTCCCCATCCCATTTGAAGGCTTATCCATGTCAGGTGGGATTATTGGGAAGGCTTTGAATCATTAGCCTATGAGCAAAACATGTGGAATTGGTTTGAGCATTCATGATTGACGACTGGGAAGACTTTAAAATATCAGTCCTGAGTTGAACATTGTTGTTCATCCTCGCTTCCTGCCTATAAGTGAAGTATTATGACTTGGGTCTGGATTCAAGAGCAAAAGGTCCTGACCTCCTGGAGTATACGTGACAGTTGAAGCAGGGACACCTATTAGTATAATTGTTAGTTAGCTGTAACAAATCAAATATTCTGAAGATAGAGTCCATTCTTACAATGCTTTGACTATGATATTTGGTGAACATTGCTAAACACATTATTTTATTTTAAGCTATTAGTATGTATGTTACCTTCTGCAATTAGCTCTTGTGGCTCGAAACTGTTTCATGAGTTCTGTAAGAAATTGATTGATTGGCTGTTATACTTCTATTCTCAATAAGTCTTTCTTCTGGCTTTATTTCTAGGTCAGCTTATCTGTAACTTGGATATGGGATGTAGACCCAGGAGAGAGGCACCACTTGAGGAGCACTTTGGGAGACATGAAGAGCTAAAATCACTGCAAGTTGCATAGTTATGTTCATTTCGTACATTATGTGTACAAGATTATTCTTCGAGTGGGGTATGAGTGGGGTATTCTATGGATCCTGTGAGCGTATTCTGAATATCAATTGCTGTTGGTACTTGAAGCTTTTTTACATGAGGGAATGAGTTTCTAATGATAAAATAGGAAACCGTCTGGTCAGATAAGATTGACACTAGGATTTGTTTGGCAGTAATTCCCTCTTGTTAGATCATTGTGCTCCGTCTCTATGCTACCAAGACTTGGGATCAGAGATGGTTAGCTCCTTATTATAATCATATTAAACCCAATTGATATTCCTTATGCTATTTCCAGCTTCTCTAACACTATTGAGTACTCTCCCAATAATGCATGATGGCGGCCATTTTGATGCACATAATTTCATGTAGGGAAATTAGTGATTGCCTAATCACATTTTCCTTTTGTTAGGCTGGCGCTTTTGACCTTAAACTATGCCAGGTTGCATTTCTAAATAGCTGAATGTTGTTTGTGTGGCATGTTTTTTGTTCATTGCTCGAGTGTGAGGTTGATATTCGCTTAGCCATTGGAAATGATTGTGTTTATTATACAAGTAATCGTTAAAAGTATTTTATCCAATGATTGCCTCTAGCTTCTAGCTTCCAACAACCGTTGTAAAAGTCTTTTCTGGGCTTGAAAGTTTACTAACTACAAGCCTGAAAAGGTAAAAAGAAAGTAGGAATATATGATATACGATTTGTTTTCCTTGTTTGTATGCACATTTTTGGAATGGAATTAGGTTTCATGGAGAACGGAAAACACATGAGTTTGCACAATTAGATGACATTCCCAATAGAAATGACCGGTCACGATTTTTCAATCTAGCTGCTGAAATGGACATCCCTGCCCTCCTCTTCACCCAAGGAAAACCTTCTTTTCACTCTATAGTTTTCGACACACTCTAGATGTTATATGCACATCAAAGTTTAAATAAATTATTTTTTGGCTAATACAAAGAAAAAAAATTAAAAATTAAAAAATAAAAACACGTAGAGTGACTGTTTCAAAGCATTTTTAGCAATGCTATCAATTTTTTATTTAAATTTTAGCTAAAGTGATTTTGATTAGCCACTTTAGAAATAAGTCTGCATCAATGTTTTTTTTTTCTTTTTTGAGAAATTTGTCAACTCTTTTACTAATTAGCGAGATCATACATAATCATTTACCCCTATAGGACCGACAGAAAAACCATTACCTAAACAATACCACATTTTAGGACACTAAAGCTTATCCACAAATTGTTCAACATCACCTTGAGTAATCAAAAGAGGCACAAGTGAAGTGAACTTCTTTGGCGACAAATCTCAAAAGTGAGAGCCAGTCGACTCCTTCCCTAAAAGGAAAGAAATCAACATATGTCAGTCACTGAATACCAATTAAAGGAAATAAAAATAAAAAAGAAAAATGCTAAACCAAAACTAAGCCCTAACGGACCAAAGCCAGCCATAACCTCCAAATCCTAACAAGACTTAAAGCCCATGCCCAATTGGAACCCCAGCCCAATGGGAAAAAACTATGACCACCAACCAATTGGGCACCCCAGCACCATGTTGTTGCTGCCATCAGTAACGGGCGCCACCACCAACGACAAGACCATCACCATGCCTTCCAACAGCCCGGCCCAGATCTACATCACTGACATCAGAGACCTGTCGTCTGATAGCCACAACCCACCAAACCATGTTAGCAGCTTCACCGACGTCATCACTACTTGACACCAGACTAATTTTTAGGTGCGGCTACCCGCACCACGTGTACGGTGCAGCTGCCCAATCAAGTCTCGGATTTTTTTGTCTTTGTTCCGGAATTATCCTTGGTTTTTAAGTGTGAAATACCCAAAATACCCCCTGCTTGGGCATTGATTGGTCAGCCGCACCGCCACGTGGTGCGGCTGCCCCACACAAGAACCTCTCATTGACACCATCTTAATCTGGTTTCCAGACCCATCAACATTGGTAGCTGACAAGACCACCACCACCAAGGATGCAAGGATTGAATCTCGATCACCAAACTCAATCGCTACTCGATCTAAAGGCTATCCTCCTTCACCAACAGCCAAAACGCACGTACCACCAAAGGCTAACGCCTGACCTCCATTACGATCGGGGTCGCCACCATAGAAGAACACAACCATTCTTTGCTATCAGTAGTAACCAAAGAGACAAAGAGGAAGCAAAATCCTATCAATCCAACCTTTTGACGCCGAAGAACTCTTCCACTGCTGCCATCACCCATAGTGTCACGCCCCGGATTTTGAATAACAAATCCAAGTCCGAAACATGAATTAATACAACTCACATAAATACAACCTGAATTTTTTCTCAAAACAACCACACCTCACATCGCTCGATATTACATAAACCAAATCTCAAATTTGTTTATTACAGCACACTCTCACCAAATTATATTGTAAGGCTCAAATGAGCATAACTCACCTCACAATTACAATTGCTGTAAAACTAAAACAAATTCTCTAACCCGCACGATCACCGTCCTGATTCTCCTGACCTGCAGGATTACCCGCTACACCGTTTGAATAGTGTACCGGGATTGCAACAATACAAACCCGGTAAGCTTTTTGCAAAGCTCGTATGAGTAAATGAAAGGATTGCACGATTTAAAGTAACCAAATCAACTCAAGCATAAATTCAACTCAAGTATTTTCTTTGCATAATAATTGAAGTGTACAACGTCACTTCAAGCATCAATCAACTCACATCTCAACATGACTACTCAAAAACAAACAACTGTTTACTCAATATATACTCACAGGCTTATGATTTATTTATATAAATCATCCCATGCAGTATATTATACTTACAGGCTTATGATTAATTAGATTAATCACCCCATTCAGTATATCATACTTACAGGCTTATGATTAATTATATTAATCACCCCATTCAGTATGTCATGTCATACCCAAGGGCATATGATAACTCGTTTATCCCCCAAGCAGTATGACAGCAGACAGACTAGAGCTCTAACTGTATCGTAAAGTGTCACCTGGGCCAAGGTTCACTTTACGAATGACTGCTTTCCTCAATTCACTCGACTCCTCATTTAATTCATCTCAACGACTCAACTATCGCACTTTACTCCATTACCCATTATCATAGACAACACAACATCTAAGATAAATCACATATTCCAAAGGGTAATGCTCAAAATATAACTCAGTAAATCACATCAATACTTCACCCGATGTCACACCATCCAATATATATTCCACGTAAATATATATATACGTAGTCACCCATACAAGAGTGACCACTAATACCAACTATAGTTCACATGCAATAAAATCTAGAAATTCATTTTTATAGTTTAAATACATTTTACTTACCTATGGACCGTAGTCGATCAAGTCCATATAATTTAAAACAAATATTTATTTTCATAAAACAATTTCCACAATTTCCCAATTAAATAAAATCACCGAATTTCGGTTCGTGAATGAACCATGTGCGATTTACTCACCTCGATATTCCCGCTGCGTCTTCAATTCAACACAATACACACCGAAACCGCTCACCCAAGGAAGACCGTCAATCACCTAGTCAAACATGACCTTAACTTAGCCAACAACTCAAAAACATACTCAAACGACAATCCAACGGTCGGATCGAAATTAAATGATGATCCAACGGTCGGATCCTCACGGATCGCCTTTAGGATCACCCTCCAAAAATCATCACGAAGATCCAACGGTCGGATCTTCCTGAATCGTCCTTACTAACATCTTCACAAATTTATACAAAAATCCGACGGACGGATTCTCACGAATCGCCTCCCTAATCACTGTTTTGCATTTATACGAAGATCCAACGGTCGGATCTTCGCCCATGACCACACAAAGTCATCGGGACAGTCATACGATCAACATGTTATAATTTGAAGTAAAACTGATGGTCAGATCTTCGCAGATCGTAAACCGAAGATAAACCGTAAAAACGTTAAATAGTAACGTCAAAACGTAAATCCATTATTTATCCACATTTTCTAAAATAACCTTGTAATATATCAAAACGCTCGTATGGATGCGTAGATCATCGTCCAGATAATATAAACTCAAAATAAGGTCCGACCCGCCGCCACAAGCGGAGGTCAGACGGTGGTCAACGCGGCGGTCAACGAAGGTCAACCACCTCTGATGCAAAAGTCGTCAACTACAAACTTCTTCAAAATGAAAGGGTGATCAACTTTCATACCTGGAGCTAAGCCTGGTTCGGCCTAGATCGTCCTAGATCAAGCGTTGAAGTTAGATTAATCTCGGCCGCACGATCGGATCCTAGATTGAATCAGAGGCGTTCAAAAAGTCAAACCTTGATCTAGCGGTCTACACTCAAAATCGTGATGAAAGACTTACATGGGGATGATCAGGGGGAAGAGGAGATCACGAAAATGGGAAGGATCGGCCCGTGCAACGCCGGCGTCGACGTTTTCCGGCCGGGTCGGTTTCGCTCGTTTGGGTGTCTTCGATCCATCTTTCGGGGCAGCGGCGGGCCAAGACCACACCGGAGGGCGTCTGGGCGTGGAGCGGCGATCACGGTGGTGTCCGGGTCCGGGGCTGGAGGACGCCGGAGGAGGGCCGTTCGGCCGGGTCGGGTCGAGCGGTTCGGCCGCGTGGGAGAGGAGAGAGAACGGAGGGTTTCGGGGACTGTTTAGCAAAAATTAGATTTTTTCGTCCTTAATGAAAAAATCAGAAATTTTTCCTATTTATAGAAAATTCCCAAATTTCAAATATTCATAACTTATTCATACGAACTCCGAATATTGTGTTCCACATATGCACGAGATCGTATCGACGAGCCCTACAACTTTCATGCAGGAAGTTTTCCCAAATTCCGTATGCATAAAAAGTCAATTTCCACGAGCCCCTAAATAACGTTCGATTTCGAAAATTAATCGTTCAAACTAATTCCACAACTTCTCCGAGACTCGTACTCGCTCCCACTATCGTGAAATCATTTCTAAAAAATCCACGGAATTTAATTTGGATTTTTCGGGGTATTACACATAGTGTGAACAGAGAGATCGAAACATCCAACCCCTTCACCCAAAAATTCTAGAACGCCGCCAAGAAATCCTAACAGTGCTCTCCTCATCTCGAGAGAGTTATTAATCTATTTTAGCTAGATCTGAATTTATATTATTTATTGAATGAAGAAACACTAGTTTAATATATTCACAATACGACTAAAATTAAATGTTTTGAATTAACAATAATAATAATATAGAGCCTCATCTGACTCTTTATATTTATGAGCGAGATAACTAAAAGTTAAAATGGAGAGTAATGTAGAAGTCTGATGCAACTGCTAAAATTGATAAAAAGGTAAACATGTTCTCTAAAATAGTTAAAGAGCCAAGATAGAGAGTTGCTAAAAATGCTCTCATTTGTTTGTTTGTTTTTTTTTAATTAAAAATAAAAAGAAAATATATGGAGAAAGTAAAGAGGAGAAAGGCGTGGGATGCGTATAAATTAGAAAATCAAACTGAAAGGTGATGATGTTACGGAAGTAATGGCTGCCTTGGATTACAAAGGAGGATTACAGTGATGAAAGAGACATGTTGAATGAAATGAACAGTAATACTGTCTTTTTCAATTATGTAAATGGGATCATGAGTCTTAAGTATGTAATAAAGTAGCTCATTACGTGATTAAGATGACATTGTATTTGTTTTATTCTATTTTTTGGCTGAAAATTAGGCTTACTTAGGTTCATGAACAGAACGTGGTGTAAAAGTTAAAATGTAATTGACACTCACTTTAATCTCAAAATAAGTCCTTTAAAATTAAAAAAATAAAAATCAGGCAGGCTAAGGGACTACATAATAAATGTTAACATTTAACATTTGGGTTTAGAGTCGGATGAAGAGATCAAATTCTTGGGTGTGTATGGTAGTAAATGTTAATGGGCCTAGAGTGCACAAACAACAGTATGCAAATTAGAAACCAGCATAAGAAGCCCTGAGCCCTATTAGTCCCAAGTCCCGGAGTCTCAGCCTTCCCCATTCCAAACCAGTACTAGTAGTACAAACGAGTGCTCCATCCCTTCTCCTCTATCAGCTTCCAACACCCTTCTCTTCTCTCTTCTTCTTCAACTATATAAATTCATCTCCATCACCCACTTGGGATCTGTCTCGTTTCCTGCATCGCAGCCTCTCTGTGTTTCTCTCTCTCTCTCTCTCTCCCTTGTCAGATTGTTTGTGGAGAAGACTTTAGATTCTGTTGAACAACAACTGTTTTCCACCTTGAGCTTCTTCTTCTGCTTCGTTTTCCGTTCCCATTGTTGGTTAATAAGAAGAAGAGCCATTCTTTTTCTCTGATGTTTTGATAGGAGAGTGATTGGATTTTTCTCAGCGGATGATGATGAGGTCTGCCTGTGGCTCCTCCTTTTCATTTTCTTGGTTTTTGTTTTTTTTTTGATTCTCGACCTTGACCCAGTGATTGCTTGATTCTTGGGATCGGATTTCCATCCGTTTTTCGTAAGTTTAATCTGTTTTTCTGTTTTCAATACTCGATCGGTTTACTGGATGAGATCTTCTTCTTTGTTCGATTTTTCAACTTCAGGTTTCTGAAAATCAGCTTCTGTTTCCAATGGGATTTTGCTGGGAAGCAGAAGAAGCGCCTCAGCTGCCATGGAAACAGAGCTGGCTATTTTGATGAAAATGGGGTTTGAATTCGCCAGATTCAGCTGTATGTTGTTAGCAGCAGAAATGGATTTGAAAGTTCAAAATGGTCCAACATTCAATCCAATCTCAGTTTCTGAGCTCTTTCTGACCAATTTTGATGTTCTGTTCTTCATATTCAAAGATTCATTCAGGATCTCCAATTGTATCTTTTCTCCTTAGAGAATCCAATTTTTCTGACATTTGACTTGACTCTCCGAGTTCATTTTCTTAATCTGCATTCGATTTTGTTAATCCGGTTGTTGTTGAATTGTGTTCGCAGGTACCAGAGAGTAAGCCCAGATTGTGTTCCTCTCAGCACTGGCAAGAAACCCAGCATAAGAGCACTACCAAAAGAAGACATGATGACAGAGAACACAACCACCACAACAAGCAGCACAGTTTCTTCGTTGGAATCCAAACCCTTCAGATTCCGATCCCAACCCACAGCCCAAGACCCGACCCTCTCCCAATTCGGAGGCCTACCCACTTCTCCCAGCCCCGAAAACCGCCCCACCCACAGCCCCGGCCGCACCCCCAGCCCCATCCGCGCCGGCTCTGGCGGCGACGTGCTGCTCCAGTGGGGCCACAAAAAGAGGTCCCGGGTCTCGAGAACCGAGATCCGGGTCTTGGCTGATGAGTCCTCCTCATCAGCCCAAGCAAGACAAGCCAAGGTCCAAAGGAGAGCCGCCCACGCTGCCGCCGTGGCAGACAAGTCCATGCCTCCGCCGCCTCCTCCTCCCCCGGTCCCTTCTTCCAGCTCAACGTCGTCGTTTTCGAATGGTAGACTCAGAAAGGAAGCCTCAGGGTTGCTTCCAAACAGGTACCACCTAACTTCTCTTTTATGTTTCTTTTCCTCATTGGATGAAGAATATTATTGCCTTGTATACTTTCCTTTTTACTGCTCAAGATATATTGGTTGGATCTTGTATGGTTTTCTGGTTTGGAAAAAAGTTAAAGTCTTTGTCCTCCAATCACGCTAGTCTTTGTGCGCTCATCTTATTATGGAGATTTTACCAATTTTGGGTTTGCAGGTTTAGAGGGTTTGTTCTGGTGTGGGCGAGATCTAGTTATAAACCCATTTTCTTGTTAAACTGGTCTGTTCTGTTCTGTTCAATCTAAGCTGCAAAGAGTACTCTTTTTTGGTTGACCTTTTTACCCTTTAGTTTGACCTACAATTTCACAAACCCATCTCTCTTATTATTAGTGGTAGTGGGGGCTTCCAAGACCCCAACAGGGTTTGGTTTTTGCTTTCCTGTGGGTTTTGCTTTGTGTCTTCAACTTTTGCAGTTGGGTTAGGTTTTAGAATATTGTTCATAAGTCCCTCATTGTACCCTTTTGTCCTGACCTTGAAAGGGCACCCAATCCTTCTCATCTCTTGGAAACTCTGTCTTCCCCTATTTTTTTGTTTTTTGTTTTTAATTAATTGGATTTCTTAGGACATGGATTTTTCTTGGAGGTTGTGAGTATTACTAAATTAGAGCTAAATTGGAAGAATACATCATATACATGGTGTATGGTTAATAGGGTTTTTCTTCTTTTAAGTGGGTATTAAATTCTGTCTTTTTCTGCTTCTCTTTCCCCCTTTTGATTTATCTACCTAGAGTCTTCAAAGTGCAGAACAACTCCATCTACTATACTAACTCCTAAGTCTCCACCTTTTTCATCCAATACCAAATACCCACCAGCCATTGATTTAGTCTCTTCTCTTTGGCCATGACCAGGAATTTGGAAGATCGATCCGCTGTGGTTAATGGGTCGCCCTCGAGAAGCACTGCCGTTGGGAACGGCCGTGCTGCTTCTAGATCTATAGCTGGGAAAAGGTCTCCTCCTCCGGAGAAAAGTGAGAGAAAGATGCCATCTTGCTCGGGAAGGTCAGCCAAAGATGACAAGGCAAATGGGTCATCTGATCACCGTGCGAACCATGTCGATTCCACCTCATTACAATCGGAACAATTAGCTGGAGCTGCTAACCACTCTGCCGCACCAGCAGCTGAAAAAGTGAACTATGAAGTGGTCGAGTGGCCGAGAATTTACGTGGCTTTGTCTAGGAAGGAGAAAGAAGATGATTTCCTTGCAATGAAAGGCACGAAGCTGCCTCAGAGACCCAAGAAAAGGGCCAAGAACATTGACAGAACTCTTCAGGTAGAAATATCCATCACTCAATCCTGGTTCATCAATTTGATTTTGGTTTTTGGGTAGCTTAGAAATTGAAACATAAATTTTTAATTTTTGTGTGTTTTTTGTTTTGGCAGTATTGTTTCCCAGGGATGTGGCTATCTGACTTGACAAGGAATCGCTATGAGGTCAGGGAGAAGAAATGTGTGAAGAAGGTAAATGCTGTGCCCCCTGCTCTTCTCTTGCCTCTTTGTCCTTTCTTTGTTTTGGATAATATCTTAGCTCTAATACCCAAATGAATAGGATGTGACTTCCCAACTTGCTCATTAGCCACAGACCAAAAAAAATAAAACTTGCACATTTATTAGCTGTTTCACCTCAAAAGCTCCTCCCCACCTAAAACCCTCCTTAATAAGATATGGGGGAAATTAGTTTTTGCAAAACAACTGGATCCCACTAATTTTGAGATCATTATTTATTTGTTTGTGTATTTTCAAATGAATTTCTCTTCTAGGGTTTGCAGAAAATGGCTTATACTTTGACAAGTGAAAGAAGAAGAACAAATATCTAAATTCCGGTTTTCCTTTTTTTTTTCTTTTTGTTACAAAATTCTGATCTGCTTTTAATAAAGTAGAGCATAATGATTTCGAGGGTCCCAAAATTCAAAATGAAGAAAATAGTCACGAGGGTCCTTTGAGTGCAATGATAAAAACGGCAGAGGTGAAAATACCCATTGAATTTTTTTTACATTATTTTATTTTAATAATATAATTTCGGTCTACCTAGCAAAATGTCAATTTATACTAGAAAAATATCCCACTATTATAAATTATTTTTAATTTGAGGGTGGAAACTGGAAAGTTGGGACCTAGGTTGGCTCCGAGATTCAGCCGTTATGCTTGATATTTTATCGGAGCTGATGTAACGTTAAACTACGGAGAAATTCAATTTTTATCGATGATAGATAGCATTACAAATGAAAAATTAGGAATATATATAGTGAAAATTCGTTCCTAAACATTATGTTCATTTTGGATATGCAGCAGAAGCGAAGGGGACTGAAAGGGATGGAGAGCGTGGAAAGTGATTCCGAGTAGCAGTAATCCGTCCGATTAATTTTTATATTCATGTAAACAAAACTTGTGGAAAATGATTTAAAAAAAGTGTGAGAGAGACAGGTTCTATCCGAGCGGCACAAGGCAGAGAGAGAGGGAGAGACCTTTTTGTAGTCCACCTGTCCTTCTTTTGTAGGACCATGTGGCTTCGCTCTTTGGTGATCTACGAGTTTTGTACAGTGGACGACATGTCGCTAATGATATATGAGCCGACGACAAGAAGTAGAGTTTCTTTCTAAAGTTGGTGAATTTCTTTGGTTTCTGTCGTTTAATTATTCTCTTTGGTATTTTTATGCCAAAATCTAAAATCAATGACAAAAAGCTTGTTCACTTTTCCTTTTTTTCTTTAGAATTTTTCTTTGAATCCTGGAGGATGAAAAGAAAATTCTATTCTGGTTTATGAGCTCATTTGCGTTTATTAATACAATTGGAACAAAGAATGTGAATCGATGAAAATTTATTAAACTTTCAGTGCTCTTGTAAGTAAACATACAATTGTTTCCAAATATCATACAGAAATAAATTTACGAACAGTAGTAGTTTGGTCGAAACATTGAAGTCCTTGTTGCTTTGACAAACAATGTCTGAGAAAGTACCTAAAAGACTTTAAGTGGACTTGGAAACTTGTAAACGGGGTCGTTGATGGCTCTGGAATACCTGGCCCCTAGTCATTTCAGACTTTTTAAAATTTAATGTTACTCGGTTTTAGACGGGAAGAAATCTGCTGTCCCTAATACCCTGTGTCAAACCTGTCCCCATGCATTCATTGGTCCATAAAGATTAAGAAAATATTTTCTTAATCTTTTGTTCCATATTTTATTCTTTGTGGACCAATGAATGCGTGGGGACTGGTTTGGCACAGTATTTTTGGGGACAGCAGATTTCATCCCGTTTTAGACTCGTATGCATTTCCACAAGTTCGAAGAAAAGTCTGTATAATCATGGATAGCTTCTGTGCATAGTGCAAACCTATTCAAGCCTACCAGCTATCGCTTCCTCATCAACAATGTTGCTCACTGGTCACTACTTGCTCTTTCTTTTTCTGGCATCTTCATCTCTGCAAACTACTAAACTGTGTTTGGGAGGTGAACTTCCGAGTGGTCTAAGACCATCATCATGCATCGAGGAAGAGAGACAAGCACTTCTCACATTCAAAGGAGATGTTACTGATAGTTCCGGCAGACTTTCTTCTTTGGTGGGTCAGGATTGCTGTCAATGGAAAGGGATTTCATGCAACAGCCATACAAGTCACGTTGCAAAGATGGACCTCCGTGTCCTGATTCATGTGGAGTTAGGTTAGAGATGTAATTTTCCTGTTCTAGTTAATCTTGTATTTCGGGGCTCTGGCCTCTGTCCTTTGGGTTTTTCCCTTTGGGCTTCTTAATGAAGTATCTTTAGTTTGACCAAAGATGGACCTCCGGAATTTGAATTATGATCAACGCTTCTTAATTGGACGGGGAGATCACTTCTTTGGGGGGTAAGATTAATCCTTCTTTGCTTAGCTTTAAGAACTTATATTACCTTGCCTAAGCGGAAACAACGATTTTCAAGGACTTCGAATTCCTAACTTTTCAGGAAGCTTCAAAGTTTGAGGTATCTCAATCTCTCATATAGTTCATTTGTAGGAGAGATTCCCCCAGCTCTTGGTAACCTCTCAATTTTGAACTATCTTGACCTTAGTTGTGATCATTATTCGGGTGTCGATCCTTATTATTCCAAAAACTTGGATTGGCTTTCTCATCTCTCTTCCCTAACCTCAATCTTGGAGGTGTGAACCTTAGCAGCGCATGAGTTATGTTGGCTACATGATGTCAACATGCTTCTTGCACTCTTAGGCCTCGTTTGGTTCACGAAATTGAGGGCATGGGAAATGAAATTTCTTCATTTCATATGCTTGGTGTGCACAAAGAAAGGTACAACTTTCTTTTAAGAAGGGAAAATATGGGGAAAAGTGAATTCTTTCATCCTCTAAATAATTTATTTTCCCTTCAACTTTTCCAGCATAAAATGTGCATTAATTACATAATACAAATACATAAACGGTGTGGAGGATTTTTTGGGGACAACATTCATTAGTTAGTGCTTTACTCCAGGCCAAATATTTCCCAGGTACGTGTTTTCTTAATGGCAGCTTAGGGCGTACTCCTTATGCTATTTGGAGAGGGTTGATGTGGGGAAAACAAGTGATCGACATGGGGACGAGATGGAGGATTGGAGATGGGAAAAGAGTTAGTGTGTTGGCTGATAGGTGGTTGCCGTGTCCGGTAAGCTTTAAAGTTGTGAGCCCAATTCCTTTGACGGTGCAACATAAGGTCGAATCTTTGTTCACTGCATCTGGAGCATGGAACGTTCCATTGATCCAATCTATGTTTCTATCCCACGAGGCCGAGATGATTCTGGGCATGCCTCTTGGTCTTAGAAATGTACCGGATAAACTTGTTTGACACTTTTCTAAGAATGGGTCGTATAGTGTGAAGTCCGGGTACTGGGTGGCTAGGGATATGATGACTCGGCAACGGGGTGACATTGCGGGTTCCAGTGCCAATGAATGTAAGAAGGTTTAGGAGAAAATATGGGGAGTTAATGCACCACACAAAATTAAGATGTTTATGTGGAGGGCAATGAAAGGTTTCTTTTACCATGTTGTTGCCTCTGAAAATCACATCGGCCTAGATAGCCGAGAGATCAAGGAACAAACGTCCTTCTCGATGAATATATTGTGGGGCGTGCCAGCACACGGCCAGAAGGCCAAGTGTGCAATTGTAGATGTAGTGCGCGTGTTCTGACTTCGTCAAGCGACTGAAAGCCGAGGAAGGAACAATCTCGGCTAAGGGTTCGATGCCTTTGGAAACAAGGACTTTCGGGTTGTTCAATGGATGAGGCGAATGATGATTGGTACCCGAACAATTACGTTAAACTACTCCTAGTGCATAAACGTAGAGTACGATAACAGAAGAGCGAAGAAGTAAACTCTAGACTAAGTGCAGAAAGGTAAAGAGCATAAACACAATAGTAAAAGAGTAAGGAAGTAAACTCTAAATTAAGTGCAGAAAAATAAAGAACAAGAAAATAAATTGCAAGAAACTAAATGAACGATAACGTAAATAGCGAAAAAGTAAACGGCTTGAAGAATAAAACTATCAACTATTACAAAAAAGTAGCAAAGGAAACAATTGAAATATCAATACTAGGTTACAAGGAAAACAAAGGGAAATGACTTGAACTAGCAGAGCTAACAACTAAGAATTGAAAAGACAATGAAACTAATCTGGAGCTAAGAAAAATAAAAAGAAACCCATGATGGAGTTTTGGCTGGAGTTGTGTGTGTCAGTGTCTTCTATCAATGCTTCTTTTATATAGAGAAAGTTAACTTGCTTGACGATCAAACTGAGATAAAGTCTTTCTCTTGAACTCAAACTGTTTGTAGTAATCCAATGAACCTACGGCTTCTTTAATTAAACTAGCATAAGAAGAATAAGGAAGTGAATCAACTATATGCCGCACGTACTTGCCTTCATTCCATTCTTTGTTCAAAGTCGCACTGCATGTACAAATGTTATGAATCATTTATCAATAAACAACCAAACAGCTAGCTTATTTAACTCCCTCTCTCATCCAAATTAGCCAATAAATGCATATGTGAGCTGCTCTCCTTAATCGTTACAAATTCTCTAAATGCAATATTAAAGAGATAAAATCTCTTAATGAAGCATTTATCCTCTAAATCAAGATAATTATCATTAATAGTAATTACAAATTACCAATGATTATCTTAATTTCTTCATTCATCAAACGGCCACGATATGATCGTTAGGCCGATATGCTAACTGCATGGGTATAAACATAGCCCCCCCATTTTCTTGAGCATCGGCGAGTATCGCCGAATGGTTAAGGAAATGTAAGCGCTTGAACTTGTAATTCTACTTGACCCACTTGTGATAAGTGGTGAATCATGGTGGAGAATCTGTTGGATTCGAAACTCTTGGTCAAGCTAATTAATTATGGCTCAAACAAAAGGTAATTGCAAGCAACCATAGAACCATTAAACCATATAATGAAACCTTCCAAATTCTAATTAGTGATCCATCTCCATGCCTTTTGTTAGCTCATTTGACGTTGACACCAGTACATGGACTTCTTAATTGCCATGAATCAACAAATAATCTCTGTATTACCAGAGATCACCACCACCAAATATCATGAAATAATTAAAAGCCTGAAGTCAAAACTAATATGGTAATATGCATGCAAGCTTCCAGAATCCATTTGCACCAAGTGAAATCAAATTCTCATTCAATATTTATGCGGACCTCATCTCTAGTGCCCGAACATGTAAGAACAAATGACTATGGAATTGAATTATGCCATGAACTTTTCTTAGAGCAATTAGGATATACTATGCTTCAGTAACCAGGATTGCTCTTCCATGCCTCAAAACCTTGACCTCTTGCTTCACCGTTGAATTTGCATGCAGTACCTGTTGTTTGATTCCTTTTCGGCCTTAACGACTTTGGCCGTTAGGAAATATCAAACATAAGAATACAAAAGTCAACATGGATAAGTCCCAACTACAACCTTATATATTCTTTGCACCTGTCTTGCACGACCATTCCTCACTCTAAATTAAACTTCCATCCTTAACCGTGGACACCTTCTTCTGTTCAACATACGGCTACCTTTCGTTCATCTTTTATTATTTTGAAATCTAAATATACCAAAGAAGAGAATTATAGAACATCATTATCATGGCCAACTAGGAGGTGACCACCAATGTTTAATCTTAAATCCTACACTTCCTATGTTCACGGCATGAATTTCATAGTGATTACAGCTGCGAAGTGTTGAACATGGGTATTTATTGGTATGACCGTTGAACTCTCCAGCCTTTATGTAGGCGAAATTCCCAAGCCCCCCCCCCCCCCCCCCCCCCCCCCCATAGCGAAGTAGTGATTAATTTGGACTTTCAATTCTAATTTAGCCGATATTGCTATCATCACATCGGCTTTGTCTCCAATTACCATATCAGTATACATGGTTTCTTCAAGTGTAGGAACCTCATGCTTTACCAAATGGTGGTCCGTGAGCCCCCCAAGTTCAAGATCATTGTGGTCATAATTTGGCTCATCGTTTTCATATGCATCGTGGAATGGCTTTATGTTGAAGACAAAATTTGGTTCATGAAAATTCGTTCGTAATTGATTGAATTGCATACCATCAACAACGCCTAGAAATATTTAACGTCCCACTGGGTGTGCCAAAAGATGTTGGCTCTGAAAATCACCTCGGCCTAGATAGCCGAGAGATCAAGGAACAAACGTCCTTCTTGGTGAGTAGATTGCGGAGCGTGCCAGCACACAGCCAAAAGGCCAAGTGTGCAATTGTAGATGTAGTAGATGACGTGCGCGTATTCTGACTTCGTCGAGAGACTGAAAGCCGAGGAAGGAACAATCTCGGCTGAGGGTTCGATGCCTTTGGATCAATGACTTTTGGGTTGTTCAATGGACGAGTCGCAAATAGTGATTGGTAACCGAACAATTATGTTAAAACTACTCCTAGTGCAAGAAACAAACACGATAGTAAAAGAGCAAGGAAGTAAACTCTAAATTAAGTGCAGAAAAATAAAGAGCAATAAAGTAAATCGCAGGAAAGTAAATAGCGATAAAGTAAAGAGAGGAAAAAGAAAACAATAAATGGCTTGAAGAATAAAATTATCAACTATTATAAAAAAGTAACAAGGGAAACAATTGAAATATCAATACTAGATTACAAGAAAAACGAAGGGAAATGACTTGAACTAGTAGAGCCAACAACTAAAGAATTGAAAAGACAATGGAATTAATCTGGAGCTAAGAAAAATAAAAGGAAACCCATGATGGAGTTTTGACTGGAGTTGTGTGTGTCAGTGTCTTCTATCAATGCTTCTTTTATATAGAGAAAGTTAACTTGCTTGACGGTCAAACTGAGATAAAGTCTTTCTCTTGAACTCAAACTGTTTGCAGTAATCCAATGAACCTACGGCTTCTTTAATTAAACTAGCATAAGAAGAATAAGGAAGTGAATCAACTATATGCCACACGTACTTGCCTTCATTCCATTCTTTGTTCAAAGTCGCACTGCATGTACAAATGTTATGAATCATTTATCAATAAACAACCAAACAGCTAGCTTATTTAACTCCCTCTCTCATCCAAATTAGCCAATAAATGCATATGTGAGCTGCTCTCCTTAATCGTTACAAATACTCTAAATGCAATATTAAAGAGATAAAATCTCTTAATGAAGCATTTATCCTCTAAATCAAGATAATTATCATTAATAGTAATTACAAATTACCAATGATTATCTTAATTTCTTCATTCATCAAACGGCCACGATATGATCGTTAGGCCGATATGCTAACTGCATGGGTATAAACACATGTACAGCCAACCTAAAACAAAAGAAGGTTCTGGAAGATTCTAGATTTTGGCAATGTGGATGACATAGTGAGTCGGTGATGCATGTACTTTGGGACTGTCCCAAAACGTAGAAAAAGACTTTTCTCCATAGAGTTTGCAAAGTGTGGCAGGAGCCCACTTTTCTGGACTTTGTGCTGTGTTCCACAGCTTCTGGAACCGAACTGGAAACCTTTTGTTTCACAGCCTGGTGGATTTGGAGAAACAGGAATTTGACCAGGTTCGAGGAAAAGAATTTGGAGCCTGTAGAGGTTGCACGGTCAGCTATGGAGTGGCAGAATGAGTTCGTAAGTTTGGGAGGGTCGAAACATAGGTCGACTCCAGCTGCAGTCCACGCCCAAGTTTGTTGGAAACCTCCGCAGCCGGGGCACCTTAAAATGAACTTTGATGGGGCTCATGATACAAAAAATGGAGTTTGCGGTCTGGGGGTGGTTTTCAGAGACACTCAAGGTGTGTTGAAAGGTGCAATGGCAGTCCCACAAATTGGTAACATCGCCCCAAGATCCATAGAAGCTTTGGCATTGTTGCACGGCCTCAAATTTGCGCTTCATGTTGGCTTCACCAGGATTGAAGTTGAAGGAAATGCTCTCTCAGTCATCAATGCTTTGCAAGAGAGTTCAGAGGACTATAGTTTTGAGGGTCATTTAATTGACGAAGTTAAGTTTTTATTTCAGTGTTTTTCCAGTTGTAGTAGCCACTTTGTAAAACGAGAAGGCAACAAGGTTGCTCAACGTTTGGCAAAGGAGGCATTGAAAGTTAGTCAACCTTTTCTTTGTCAGGAGTCGGGGCCTAGTTGGCTTCATCAGTGTGTCAGTATAGATTTCCAGTGTGAAGTCTAATGTGGTCAATCCTTTGTAACAACTACTAGCTGGCTGTTGCAAGGTTTGTTCCATCATTCCATGTATGCAGTTCATTATTTTTAATGAAGTTCTATTTGATCCAAAACAAAAAAAATACATAAATTTTTATTACATAAATCATAAACTTTCCAAATAAGTTTACATATCTATCTGACAATCACCTGAATGGTAGTATACCACCCTTTAGAGCAAGTCCACCCGTAGCAAGAAATGTCAAGGTCGAAAAGTCAAGGCGTCGACCAGTCAAGTAACTGTTCACTGCCACTGGACATGGGTTTCCACCCGTTGTTTTTCTTGACCAGTCAAGACTGTTCATTTTTCACTGTTCATCGATTTTTTCTTACATAAATGAAAAACTAGGAATAAGTACAATACAACGTTATTTAGTTGTTGTACGAGAAATTCAGTTTCTAATCGATTTTTATTTTCGAAACAAACGTTATTTAGGGGGTCGTGAAAATTGACTTTTTATACGTTCGGAATTTGGGAAAACTTACTTCATGAAAGTTGTAGAGCTCGTAGATACGATCTTGTGCATATATGGAACACAATATTCAGAGTTCATATGAATTTATTATGAATTTTTGAAATCTGGAAATTTTCTATAAAGCAAAAAAAAAAATTCTATTTTGTTTCAAAGGACGAAAATTTTTCTTTTTTTCATTTCCCCCCTCCGGTTCTCTCTCTCTCTCACACGCCCCCAGACCTGGCGGGTTTCGTCCGACCCGACCCGCCTTTTTCTCCCTCCTCCGGCGTCCTCCGTCCACGGACCTGGCTCCCCCGAGGTCACCTCACCTCGTCCGGCCGCTCTGTGGCGTCAGCCCGCCCAAACGCTGCCCCCAGGCCGAGATCGAAGCAACCCCAGGCGGAGCAAATCGTCCTACACTTCTGTCGATCAGCGCTTGTCCTCCACTTCCGTCGATCAACGCGTCTCCTTCTCCACTCATCCAGTGACGTCACCCACGTTTCCGGGCTGGGCCGAGCTGGCAGACGCCTTGGCTGGGCAAGGAATTAGTCAGGGCCTTGACTAAATTCTTGGCTTCGGTCAAGAAAGGCTGACTTTTGGCTGGGCAGAATACCTCCGGTGGAAACCTGATTTTCCCCTCCATGGTCACCGGCCACATCAGCTTTTCCTAGTTGGTGACCAGTCAAGAAGCAACCGGTGGAGTTGCTCTTATATGCAATATGTCAAGTTTGTTTGTCCTTATTTTAAGAAGCAATCCCTTGTCTGGAGAATTCCCTCAAGCATGGAGTTTGTGGTCACATATATTGGTTGTAGATGTCTTAGATGATAAACCTGATGAGCACCCAAAATCATTTTCACAAGATCATAAACACAGCAACGTTCACATAATCAATACAATTTAGTGAACTAGTACTGAAGGCTTTAGAACTTACCAGATTCATGAACTACGGCCATCTTCTTTGAGCAATAGGAATATATGTCAGCAAGTCAGCTATTCAACAGAATGAGCTAGCAGCTAAGCAACTCCAAATGATCTTCTGCTGTTCTCTGATTTCAAGCACCTTCTATGGGGCAGGTCTTAAAGCTTTTGATCGCAGAGAGAGCAGGGACCATTCTACACGTATTTATACAAGCATGGCTTGAGCCTTACCCATAAAAGAGTCCAAACACACTTGTAGTTTATCTGTAGAGTTCTGTATTTATCATATCTTGCTAAATGATCATTAAAGCTTATCAAAATGGATTCCTAACCATATGAGTGACATACCAATCTCATTAGGTATCTACTATCTAGTGCAACTTGTTATTTACTCAAGTGTAGATAATGTTAAGTCCACGATATTTTACATTAGACAACAATTTGGCTTGCAATATCCCCAGTTCAATGGGTGTTCCCAGCTCATTAAAAGTATTGAAGCTGAGCAACAGAAGTTTTGGGATCAGATTCCTTCTTCTATATTCCAAAACTGCACCGAGTTGTTGAGTATTGATCTTGGAGGCAATAGATTTACAGAAGGCATACCTCTACAGAGAAAATCAAATGTCTCATCCAAGTTACATACTTACATATGCTCCGATTGCGATCAAACTTTTTAAGCGGACATATTCCCCATCAATTGTGCTCTCTTCCATCTCTTCATATCATAGACCTTGGCAACAACAACTTTTCAGGGACCATTCCCAAGTGTTTGTATATATAATCTGATTGCTTTGGCCTACGATAATGGCGCTCGTAGGTATTTTTTTGTTAAATTATCTTGAGAGGACCAGCTTGACACTGAAGGGACAAGAACTCGTATATTACACGACTCTAAAATTGGTAAATAACATTGATTTCTCATCGAACATTTTAGAAGGTGAAATCCCTAACGAAGTAAGCAGCCTCATTGCATTGGGCACGTTGAACTTGTCAAGAAATCAATTTAGTGGAAACATTCCTTCAAAGATTGGAAACTAGCAATGGCTGGAAACTCTTGATCTCTCACCCAATCACCTCTTCGGGCAGGTTCCTCAAAGTTTCTCTTCATTAACCTCTCTGTCTCACTTGAACTTGTCTTACAACAACTTGTCCAGAAGAATTCCTTCAGGCAACCAACTTCAAACACTCACTGATTCATCCATTTATGTTGAAAATCCATCCTTGCGCGGGGTTCCTGTTTCAACTGTCTGCTCGGGGGCGGGTGCACTCGCACCAACTAACCCTGACGATGATGATCATAATGATGATGATATCGATGAGAACGGGAAGTTTGATATCTACGTTGGCGCTGTACTCGGCTTCATCATAGGCTAGCTTTTAGAGTGTTTGTGGTACATTGTTTATGAAGAAATCATGGAGGCATGCGTATTTTCAATTCTTTCATAACATAAAAAAAAAGGCAGCATTGGCAATTGCATTGAGAGTGGCTCGTTGGCAAAAGAAGTCTTGCCTGGAAAAGGAAATTAAAGAATAAAATGCACTGAAGGTGGTTTGGGGAATTTGTTGCCTTCTTGATGGGGTACGTCGTTTCTCTTTTGGTTCAGGTGCTCTCTATGTGATTGCCCGTTGGTGCTGTTTGTGGTGGTGGTGAAGATGACAGCCAGATGATTAATTCAAGCAACTTTGATGCTGAATAATACCTTGTTGAAAGTGTATTTCCACGTTCGGTGCATTTCGAAACTTGTAAAAGAACTTTGAATATCAATTGATTTCAGTATTTAATCTTAAGTAGTCAGTCCATTAATTTTACGGTTATGCTTGAACCATTCCTGATTCCTTGGAGGAAAACCTTGGTATAATCAGACAACTGCTTTCTCCAAAAAATAAAAATAAAAATAAATAAATAAATAAATCAGATAGCTGCTAGCCTGCTATTCAAACTTATTTCAGGCCTAGCTACCAACCATCACGTCAAAATATTGGTTACTACTTCTACTTGCTCTTGATTTTATTTTGGTACGGTCAACATGCCAGAACCCTTGATCGAAAATCTACCAAGCCTGTATATATGTAAATGAATTTGCAAAGCACACCATAATAGTTTTGTCAGTCTAAATGGATCAAATAAAAGTATAAAACCTACTTAAAAGAGGGTATTCAATAACCATTTTAAATTGATCAAGTTCAATTCCGTGATTTAATGAATTGGTTTAAATTTCATAATTTTTCTAATATATCTGAACTTCTATAAACTCAGTAAGTCTTTTTTTTTTTTTTTGAACAAGAGTTGTTAGTCCATTAATATAACAAAAATGTATGTACAACTGGAGCTGCACACAGATTAGGTTGGATCGGTTTTGACTCTAAACCGTCTCTATGCCAAAGTGAGCGGTTTAAGCATTTTGGACAACTGGTTATTAGAAAAAATAAGCTTAATCCGATCCGGTCCAATCCAATTAAAGATGGTTTGGTTCGATCGGTTAGACGGTTTTAACCTATATAATATTAACATACTATTTATGAAAAAAATTATTGTAAAATTCAATTTGAATAATAAAAATTCTATTAAATAAGCATAATCTAAATTTAAAATACAATAATCAAATCCAAAAATTAAAATCTAGAATAGATTCAAAGTGATTCACTTATTTGATGGCTTAGCTATCAATACTAGCTTAATACGGTAGTATTAAAGGTTAGAGGATGAGAGATTGAGATATTATCACATGAGAGGATCAAAGTAATCATAGCGATTATATATTAGGCTTCTAGGCCTTTGGGCATTAGATTCAATATGGTAGTATATGATTTGAGAATAAAGTTATAATTGGATATTTAAAACTTATTTAGAACAACGTATTGGACAAATGAATATATATATATAATTATTTCAAACATACTAGCCGGTTTGGATTCCGCGGTTTAAGCAAAATAGAAACCAAACCAATCCAATTCATAAATGGTTTGGTTAGGTTTTGAACTGGCTTTCAATTTTTAATGTTAAAAAACCTGAACCAAACCATATTTTAATTTTTAAACTGCACGGTAGGTCCTGCCTTCCCAGTATGGCTTCAATCTCAGACTAAACTAGTCTATATCACTGTTGCCGGTACCAAAATCTCGGAGTCCATACCAGAGAAATGGTTGTTGAAGGTATCTTCCCACATCAAACATTTGGATTTATCTTATAACCAAATCCATGGAAATTTTACATTCCAAATAAATTTTCCAAAGTTGGGTTATATAGATTTAAGTCATAATCTGTTTGAAGGCCCACTGCCACATTGGTCTACTCCTGCCTCCTTCCTTGATCTTCAATGCAATAAATTTTCCGGGTCAAATATTCCTTTCAATTTTGATAAAATGTTTCCCAACTTGAAAGAATTGTATCTTTCTGACAATCATTTTAACGGTACAATTCCACCGTCTCTTTGCAACATAAAAGATTTGTCACTCCTTTCCCTAAATACCAATCACTTGCATGGAGAATTCCCTCAAGCATGGAGCGCTTGGCGCAATATACTTGTTGTAGATGTAGCACAAAACAATCTGTCTGGTAATATCCCCAGTTCAATGGGTGTGCCAAGTTCACTTGTCATGTTAAAGATGAACAACAACAATTTTGGAGGCAAAATTCCTTCGTCTATGTTCCACAATTGCACTGCTTTGAGGAGTATTGATCTTGGGGACAACAGGTTTACAGGAAGTATACCATTGTGGACAAGAATCACAAGATCAAATGCATCATCCAAGTTACAAATGCTACGTTTGCGATCAAACTCTTTGAGCGGGCATATTCCCCACATATTGTGCTATCTGCCATCCCTTCATATCATAGACCTTGGTGACAACAACTTTTCAGGGACTATTCCAAAGTGTTTGTTCCATTTGACTTCTTTGGTTCATGGTACCAGTTCCTCTGGTAAGCCCTATGATAATGTTACTTATCCTCAGCAAACCACTTTGACGTTGAAAGGAAGAGAACTTGTGTACGATACAACTCTCGGTTTGGTGTGTAGCATTGATCTCTCATCCAACAAGTTAGAAGGTGAAATTCCTGAAGAAATAACCAGCCTCATTGAGTTAGGTACCTTGAACTTGTCGAGAAATCATTTTAATGGAAACATTCCCTCAAACATTGGAAATCTGATAAAGGTGGAAACTCTTGATCTTTCCAACAACAACCTTTCAGGAGTGATTCCTCAAAGTTTGTCTTCTTTAACCTTCTTGTCTCACTTGAACTTGTCTTATAACAACTTGTCCGGAAGGATTCCTACAAGCAATCAGCTACAAGCAGTTAATGAGGCATCCATTTACATGGGCAATCCATATTTGTGTGGCTTTCCTCTTTTAACCAAGTGCGTGGGAGATAACACACCATCACCGATGAATCAAGGTGATGATGGAAGAGACCATAAAGATAAAGATGATATTGGAAAGCTTGGTTACTATGTTAGCGTCACACTTGGCTTCATCCTTGGTTTTTGGGGAGTTTGTGGCACATTGCTTGTGAAGCACTCATGGAGGTATGCCTACTTTCAATTTTTTGATCACATAAAAGATAAAGTGGCATTGGCAATTGCATTGAAGGTGGCTCGTTTTCGAAGACGGTCATGATTGGAAAAGGAAGAGAAAATAACAGATGTATGTTGCTGCATTGATGGTGGTCGATCTGGGCCATTTGTTATCATCATGGGTCGGCTAGTATTTACAGACTCGGGCTTTTGTTTGTTGTTCAGTATACTAGTGTGTGCATATATATGTTAGTTGATTATCTGTAGCTATACATGCAATTTACAAGTATGATATTCAGCAGGAAGAAAAACATAACATTGTCTTCGCTTCCTTCTTTTGAATGTTATATTCTCATAATTAGAAGGTACATAGAAATGAAATTAACAACCCAACCCAACCCCCACCCCCCCAAAAAAAAAAAAAAAAAAAACTGATTAGATATATAGAGATGGCTAGAGGTAGATTCATTTACAGTACTTGATTATATTCGCTCTCCTTCATTTGTGTTTTGACAACTTTGAGTATGTTGGTTAAATTGCTTATACAAGATCTCACAAATGAATTTCAAATCTTCACACATATATAGAGAAGGGAATAAGGTAATAGAATCATGGAACATCTTTATCGGAGTTAGTATGGTGGGATGTGCCTCCTCATTTTATTTTGTCTTATTATGAGAGTGATGTTATGGGTTTTCCACAATTTAGATTTCTTTAAATTGTTCATTTTTGTTTGTTTCTTCCGGAGGTTTTGGTTAGGTCTCTCACTGTTGTCATTTACATTTTTTTAATTAATAAATTGAGGTGTCTGAGAGGTTACTCCTCTTTTTTTTTTTTGATGGAAGGAGGTCAACCCTTTATTGAAAAAAGAAAGATTACAAGGGAGAGAGTTCAGCTGCTACTGCAGCCATAAGAAAGCTAGGTGTAGAAAAATAAAAGCTATCCTGTACTAAAGTATTACCCTTTTTTTTTTGAGTTGAAAAGGTCATCCATTATGCAATTCAGCAAGCAGTACAATGATGACTTGCCTGTAAAGGCAGTCAGAAAAAGCCATCACACAGAGTACACATCAAAAGCACACTCACAACAAGCATACCACTACGCACACCCACCTTTCAGGATTAAGGGCAAAAACAAGAGAAAAAAACTACCCCAAGAAAAAATAAAGTACCCAAGAAGCAATCTCTCTCTCGTCGATCTTTCTCACTCAAGCAGAAATAATACCATTGGAAGAGGTAGTCACATCCTCAACCATCGAAGCACCAACAGCCCCCCCATGTGGATTAGGGAGGACACACAAATCTTCCTCACCCACCCTATGCTTCCCCGCTGAGCCCTCAGACGAACCCAACCCATCTGTAGATCCCAGAGGTGTGTCCAGAGAACTGGTTTCACCTTGCACTTCATCCACTAGCAATTTCAATAATCTTTTCCGACCCTTCACTTTGGATCGGGGCTTGCTCACTTCCACCTCCTTCGCCGCAGCTTTGTGCTTATTCCTAGAGCCTTTGGGACGACCCAATTTAGTCTTCTTTGGAGAGATCAACAGCCGGCCTTGTTCATGAGGAAGCGACAGAGCAATATCCTCATGAACTAATAACTCCGGTGTCGGAGTAGAAGGAAGTCGTTTCCAGGGTTTCAGCAGAGTAAGCTCTGTTTGTCCTTTATGACCAGTGAGCTCCCCCCTGCAGTAGCTGCCAAATATGGAATTGATCGAGGCCCACTCTTCATCAGCCCTGAAGCCTGAAAACCAGCAGTCAGATGAGAGAAAAAGGCCGCCTGGTTCCTATGCTTTAGAGCCTTCGCTGCTACATCTTGGGTTAGAAACCCTAGATCACCCGAAATTCTGGGCTGGCTAGAAGATGTAACCACTCCAGAAACCCTAGCAGCTGGAGAAGGACGGGACACTTCAGCTGCCGTCGCAATTGACAGGTCAGCCATGTCACCAACTGGAACTCCATCCGGCAAAGCCTCCTGCTCCTTAACAAAAAGTAGATCGCAGCCCTCCACATCATGGACAAACATACCACAACTCTTACACAACCCCTTAACCCTTTCGTACACAAAAGACAAATCCACCGCCATAACAGGCGAGAAAGAAAACTTACGATAAAAACGAAAACGACGTCTTGTATCGATCATCAGTCGGATTCGTTGCTCTGCATCATTGCGGCACAAAGCCACCTGATCAAATTTCACGACCTCCCCAGTAGCAGATCCAATCATAGACAAGGCAAACTTGTTTCGTAGCTTTGGAGGTAACCCACGAACCGCCATCCAGATCTCCATGGTATGAAGAGGAACTGAATCAATGGGAGACACCCTGTCATAAGGTGCAACGACCAGCATGGCATTGCGATAAAACCAGGGACTGCCATGGAGATATTTATTCCGATCTGATTCGCGATCAAATTGGAATACAAATCTCTCCCCCACAGCCTGCACCGAGAGCCCTTGCCTCATCCTCCAGATGGTGGTGATAGATCCAACCAAACCAGCAGAATTAGGATTACGAGATAGTAATCTTCCCACCATATAGTGGTGATTATCCTGTAGCGCCGCCGCACCAGCCGCCCCAAGATCAATATGTGCCTCGTCAGACAGAACGAAGGCCGCAACCAAGGTGGAAGAAGGATCTGCCATGGGAGAAAAGAAAAATTGTCGTAGACGGACGTCTGCGATAAACCCTAGCAGAGAGACTACAAGGTCATAGGAAAATCCTAACCATGTAGACCACTAAAGTATTACCCTGTGCAGCCAACAAGTGGGCAACCATATTTGCCTTTCTATTAGCATAAACTATGCGTACATTGCCGAGGTCCTCCAAAAGCAACCTGAGATCATCATAGATACGCCCAAGAACAGAGGTATTGATTGTAGAGACCAATCCAAGCTGCCGCTGGACCTCCATAGCATCAGTTTCCAAAATAGCTGGAACAAAACCATGCTCTGCTACAAACTGAACTGCTTTCATGCACGCCTGCACCTCTGCATGTTCAGCAGAAATTAAACCCCTCAAACTACCTGCTCCACCAGCAAGCATGGTACCACTCGAATCCCGTACCACAAAACCAAACCCTCCAGATCTTGTCTCATGAAAGAAGGACTAATCTTACATAATCCAATTGGAGGTGCCACCCATTTTGCTACTTGACCACCACGAACATTGCTACACTGTACTTTAGAGTTGTGAAATCTGAATTCCTCTAGTCGAGAAGTCGAACGAATCACCACATCACAGGCCATACTACTCTTATCCTCCCAAACTCGAGCATTCCTTTCCCTCCAGATACTCCACAGACTACAAAACAATTCCCCCAAGTTCTTGAGAGACAGCCCATTTGCACAATAGCTTAACCAATCAAGAATATCCAGATTACCGGACTGAGGGTGGTAGCATACTTGTCGTAGCACCCCATTCTGCTTGAGGACTTCCTGTGTGTAGGGACAGTCCCTACAAATATGTATAGTAGACTCATTGTCCTGACCACACAGCGAACATATTTGGGACTCCACCTCAACCTGTTTTGATGCTAACCTTTCAAGAGAAGGCAATATGTTGTGACACACCCTCCATAAGTGAATTTTTGCAGCATTTGGAATCAAAACTTTCCAAAGCTTTTTCCAGAATCAAAAGGCCTGCGATTTGGAGAGGTAGATTGAGCTATCAAAAAAAATAAATAGAGGAGTTACTCCTCTATTATCACTCATTTTATCAAAAAAAATAAAAAATAAAAAATAAATAATAATAAATAAATGGAAAGCATCGCAGGGATCATATATATACGAGGACTGCTCAAGTACACTGACACTTGGGTGTGTGTGTTTGGTGGGGTGGTAAGACTTTGGTCTCATATATAAGAGGTCAGGAGTTCGAGCCCCATCAAGGGTGGGAATGGGGTGGGGTTTTTTTTTTTTTAAAAAAAAAAAAAAAAAGTACACTGACACTTTCTTTTATCATCGAGATTTACTTTGAAAATGGGCTACTTTCAATTCCCACCATATCTTTTATGTCATCAAATACTTGGATTCTTGGAAAATAGGCATACTTCCATGATTTCTTCGCAAGCACCCCAAAAGCCTGTGATAAAGCCGAGCGTAATACAAAGTTACAAACCAATTAAACTTGTCGTTACGATCTTCATCTTCATCTGGAAAAGCTTGTTTACTTCATCTCTCTGGCACTGGGTTAAGAGAGGAAAGTACTTCATCTCTCTGGCACTGGGTTAAGAGAGGAAAGCCACAAAGTGATGGATTAATTTTTCTAGTAAATATATAAATCAACTAGTGTTTGGAGTTGGGATGCAAAAGAAATTCTACCAGCGAGGTTGTTATGAGACAAATTCAAGTGTGACAAGTATGTTAAAAACAAAACTTTGAGGAATCTGTCTTAAAAGGTAGTTGACTAATTTCACTGATTGCTGGTTTTGCCTTATTCAGATTCACCTCGAGAGGATTTCTCCTCGAAGGGATCTGACCTTCTTAGAGCCCCCAAATAGATTGAGCTATCTCTGTTTTGGCCTGTTTCTTTGACTAGAACATGATTTCATTTTATCTAGATCCGCTTTGAAGGGATTGCACCTCGATCACTTAGATTCACCTTGAGGGAATTTCACTTTACTAGGATTTGCCTTAAGAAAATTTCACCTCACTTGGATCTATATTGAGAGAATTACACCTCACTTAGATCTGCTTTGTGGGAATTTCACCCCATTTAGATATGTCTCGAGGAGATTGCACCTCACTTAGATCTCCCTTAAGGGAATTACACCTCTAGGAGTTTTACTCAAATAAATTGGGCTGCCTGCCTCTGCCTCTCTATCAGTCTATTATGTAATTAAAATTATTCTCAAAATTTTTCACCCCACATACCTGAAAACTGAAAAGTTATTGTGACCAAGGTCTAGAATCTAAAGAGAGTTGAGCTTGCACAACTGCAACGGAACTTATACACCATATTTTATTAATATTTCATGAAGTATCATGATATATATTTAATACCTTAATGGGAAAAATTCACCAACGGTGTCTGGACACTTAGGGGACTTTCAGAATGATACCTGAACTTACAAAGTTATCAATGTGATACCTGGACTCATTTTTTCGTATCAATGTGATACCTACGGCCAATTTCCGTCACGGAGCCGTTACGGAAATTGGCCGTAGGTATCACATTGATACGAAAAAATGAGTCCAGGTATCACATTGATAACTTTGTAAGTTCAGGTATCATTCTGAAAGTCCCCTAAGTGTCCAGACACCGTTGGTGAATTTTTCCCAATTTTGCACGTGCAATGCACGTGAGTCACTTAATGAAGACAAAATGACCGATTTACCCTCAAATTCTTTTTTTCTTTTTTTTTCTTTATTCTTCTTTCTTTCTTTCTTTCTTTCTTTCTTCTTCTTCTTTTCTGGTTTCTTCTTCCCCTGATTTGAATAATCAAGATTCAAATCATCTTGCTCGTCCGATTCCCACCGCCGATCGCCGATCAAACACCGCCGCTGCGTCTCAATCCACCTTCATGCACCACAGATGTTTCTGGGTCCCCCAACTTCAAATCCTATAGCAAATTGAAATTTTGGATTGAGGCTTCACCGCTCACTCTGAGTTCATCCCCGCCGCCGCCACCAATGACTTGACCACCACCACTCTCGTTCTCTCCTTCGACCCCCTTTTATACACCATTGATCAGAAACTCAGACCCCGCCGGCCCTCCACTCTCAAATCACAGCTCCAATCACACCCCTCCATCCTCTCCTTCTTCCCGACATGCAACACCACCTCCACACCATCCTCACCTGCAACTTCATCGATTTAGCCGACAACTTCGGCCTCTAGCCCAACTTCGATCAGAGGCAATTTTAGGCAGACAAAGATTAACAACCTCAGCCTCCACACCATCCTCACCTGCAGAAAATTCGAGCTGTTCTTATTCACCAGCTTCGCCACTCCGCTGCTACCCACCATTGTGCCTCGCCGATTAGTAAACAAAGGACTCGGAGCCTCCACCATCGAGAAATTGAGGCTCACGTTCTGCGTGTCCTGCGCGGAGGATATCGGCATCGTCGGAGAAAATGTTGTATGAACATAAATTTAGTTTGGGTTCCACGGTGGCAGCTAGTCGAGCTCGTTGATTGTGGCCTTGGCTTTCTTGATTAGCCAATCGACGACCTTGCTAGGATGGTCGTATCCAAGCCGCATGTCGTAGAATTGAATGGCGGTGTGGGCGACAAGCCTGATGCTGCGATCCCTGGGGCCTTTGGTGGTGCAAACCTTGCTGTGGCTGTCCTTCCGGCCGGTGGCCCTTAAAATGTGGCCTTGAGCCTCCACGATTTCGCTAGCGGTGGAGGAAGAAGCAGTCCTTATCCCCAAACCTAATCGAGAAGCAGCGGAGGATGATGTTGTTGTGCGGTGGTGGAGGTTGTTGTGGTCAAGTCATTGGCGACGGCGGCGGGGATGAACTCGGAGTGAGCGGTGAAGCCTCAATGCACAATTTCAATTTGCTATAGGATTTGAAGTTGGGGGAACCAGAAACATCTGTGGTGCATGAAGGTGGATTGAGACGCAGCGGCGGTGGGAATCGGACGAGCAAGATGATTTGATGATTCAAATCAGGGGAAGAAGAAACCAGAAAAGAAGAAGAAGAAAGAAAGAAAGAAAGAAAGAAAGAAGAATAAAGAAAAAAAGAAAAGAAAAGAAAGAAAGAATTTGAGGGTAAATCGGTCATTTTGTCTTCATTAAGTGACTCACGTGCATTGCACGTGCAAAATTGGGAAAAATTCACCAACGGTGTCTGGACACTTAGGGACTTTCAGAATGATACCTGAACTTACAAAGTTATCAATGTGATACCTGAACTCATTTTTTCGTATCAATGTCGTACCTATGACCAATTTCCGTAACGGCTCCGTGACGGAAATTGGCCGTAGGTATCACATTGATACGAAAAAATGAGTCTAGGTATCACATTGATAACTTTGTAAGTTCAGGTATCATTCTGAAAGTCCCTTAAGTGTCCAGACACCGTTGGTGAATTTTTCCCTTAATACTATTATTAAAATTTAAAAATATTCGTTATTATAAATGGATTATTAGTGGGTCGGGTATCAGTTAATCCGGCGGATACAGATTTGAATTGAGCTATCAACGATCCGCTGGGTTAACGGATCAGATCGGGTTGAAATTTTTTATTATTAAATAGATTTGGATTTAAGTCGATCCGGTTCAAATCTGATTCATTTACGGGTCTAGTAGGATGTTATGATTCTATACTTTTATATGGGCCATCATTCTTGTATGGGCCTATTTAGGCCTTATGTTTCAGGAGTCCACTACTTCTAGATATTTTTTTTGCTTAAATAGCCACTAGGACTTGTAACAGGGACATTGAAGAATATTGAAGCTTTTCATTTACTTATTTCCTTTAGTTTTCTCTAGTTTCCTTCTTTTAAGATGTTATTTTCCGGTTACGATCCCGGGGATTGTAACAACTGGTATCAGAGCCCGCAACTGGGACTATTTTCGGTGAGTCCGGCGGGCTACCCACCACCACCTCAATTTCCATCGCAACCAAGTTACCCACCACCACCACCACATTCCCAAACCATCATCAATGGCCACTTACTCCCTCATCAATTTCCATCAACCCACACTTACCATTCACCTCATTCTGACCCAAATCCCTGGATATACCCATCGATTTCACAACGCCATTCCTATGACCCATCAGTTACCATTGTTCATTCTCCATTCATCTTCACCAAAACCATGACTACACCACCTATTTACCATTCTGCTCCTTCAATTCCAACCTTCCAGTCACCCTCAGTCCCCACTTTTGTGGCCCAACTCCCAATTACATATCCCAAACCTCTTTCTCTGAATCACAAGCCGTTTCGGTGTTTCAGACGTAGAGTCGCCATGGCGGCGAAAGCGAGAGTTGTCAAAAAGACCCGAAACCCATATATGCTCCATTGTGCGGGTAAGTAGTCGAGGTCCAAGAGGTACCACAAGCACAGTCTTTGGGCCATCAAGGCCAAAAGTGGAGGTGCCTTCCCACGTCACAACTCCAAGGCAGCAGTTGAGATTATGGAGGAGCTTGGTCAGCTACGTGTGGGTCGAAAAACTCTGATCGATACATCGGAACCACCGGCAGTGCAGTTCGGAAATCTACCGACTACCGGAAACACTTCATCGTCTTCATTTCCGGTAACGGAACCCACAGACCACTCCGCTCCCACACAAGCTTCAGCTGGTTCATCTCTTCCTCCATCAATTGACTTGCAAGAACTGATTGGGTCTCAACTTACTAGGGTTCATCTCGAACAGGCTAAAAGGTGGACAGAAACATGTGAAATTGAAACAGACAAGGAAGCCAGTGACCATCATCCCTTGGAAAAATATTTTGATGACAGTGGAGGATTGAAAACCTTGAATAGTCAATTTGAGGCAATTGTTTCTTCATTTGATAATTGTCACCTGTTGAGAGCAGCATCTACTTTGCTATTGAAGAAGAAGGACCATTGCAATCGTCTTTTCACATCTGTAAGTTATCGTCTTTCACAGGATGTCTTGGATCATAATAGTGCATTCAATATAGTTGGCTATAATCCTTTTTTGAATTTTGAGTGTGGACCGATAAATTCGATTTATTGGCATATGAGTTTGCCTCTGACTGCTTGGCTTGAGAAAATTCAAAGGAATGCAGACATGGGTTTATTTGGAAATTGGGAGGCACTTAAAACCACTATGATTGTTGACACTTCAGCAGATGCGTTTTGGGACATCATGTTTTTTTTTTTTTTAGGGGGAAGATGTCAATAGAACCACACACGCACCCTCATGCAGTGTATCCCAGCTTTGCCAGACTAATCACTACACCGCAGATGCACGAACCCTCGTGTTAACAAACAAATGTCCCTCAAATCTGCTGGCCACAGGATGAAGCTGGGAATCGAACACTAGACCTGGGGGTTCCAGACTAGGCCGCTCGACCAGCACACCACACCACGTGGTTGACATCAGGTTAAACATGCATTTCTTTATAAAGTGTGAAGAGCCAGATAAGCAGTGTTTCAGAGATGCATTTTTTAGTTCTAAATTTTCAATGTCATTTGTGACTTCGAGATTGTTGGCATTCGAGTCATCTTTGGAAAAAGCAATGATGGAAGCTTCACATGCAACCATTGCCCTGAAAATTGATTCTAATTCTCTTTCTAGTAATAATGAGCCTCTGTTTGTTTTGAGTTATAATGAGAAGCCAATTGTTAAAGCTCCTCAAGTGTTCATTCAAATATCAAAGACAGAAGGGTTATTCCACTATTCAAAGGTGACATGTACCCTTGTGCATGACTACTTAAGAAGGATCGCTGCCTGGGTAACAGACTCGTTGCTGGTTACGAGTACTGACAGGGACTCAATCAATTTGCATCTTAAGCATATTGTGACTGCAATTGTGGAAAATGGTCATAATGCAGAATTTGCTATTCCTCAACTTTCTTTGGTGGAATCTGCAAAGCAAACTAAGGTTTTGAAACATCTATCCAGTCTTGAAGCTATTCTGCATGTCCTAACTAAATCTGGTAATAGCTTGGAATTTACCTTTTCCCTGATAATTGCCTAGATTGAATTATGGAGTTATGGATATGTTGAGAAAAATATGAGATGGCTTATCAATATTTCAGTGACTAGTATTAGAAATGGGTGCTTGAAATTTCACCATGATCAGGGGCTTATCTCTCGTGGCATTAAATTTAATAGCTTCTTGGTGAATAGAAATGATGAATGCATAGTCGTCCGCTGCTCTAACTTGCTCCAAAGGATGAGTAAATTGCAGCTATATGTTGAAGTAGTACACAGAGGAGTTAGTCACATGATTCACACTTCTCTAAGTTTTAAAGCACCCGTAGATTTTTCTATGTGTGTTATATCAGAATTTGGCATTGTGGCTACTCTAAATGCATGGTTGAATGATAATTTTCTGTTTTTGCCTCTTGAGAGCAAATGGGAGAAAATGACTTTGTCTCTTACTGATAAGTTGGAAAAAATGGGACATAAAAAGCTACTTAAAAGATCTGCGGCTGTTATCTTTGTCAGCAAGGATGGAAAATATCTTGCTCTGGGAAGCAATGATGGAGATATATTTGTGGTTGAAGTTAAGAAAATGGAGGATGAATTGATTGCGCTCTGAAATCACATTTCATCTCAAGGAGTTGTGAACTTGCTTGAAGAGGTTGCACTGACATGCATGGGAAAGTTACAAGATGAAAGATTTTTATTCTCTGGTGGCTTTAGTTCTGGTAATTATGCATGTTCTGATATTGTCATGGAAAAACAATTACCAAAAGCAGCTTGTCATTCAATCTGGTTTAGTCTCATATTGGCAATTCTTAGACAAGAATCATCAGAAGCCTTAAGGAGACGACAATATGCACTGCTTCTTAGTTATTTCAGTATTGTCAACACATGCTTGATTTAGATATCCCATGAACAGTTCTGCAATTTTTGTTGCTTGATGAGCAAGAAGCTGAAGATCTGGATCTCCAGAAAATCAGTCGAGAACAAGCAGAAGTTGCTCATGCCAATTTCTTTATTTTAAGAAAAGAAGCTCAATCTATTTTGGATTTGGTAATAAAAGATTCTACTCAAGGAAGTGTGTTGATGTCATAATTTGGTTCGACAAATACTTTTGACTTTTCAACCCATTCCACGTGGTACGCGTTGAAATGTCAAAGAGTCCACATAGGACTCTGACCTTTCAACACACTTAAACCTTTCATCGAGAAAGAAAAGATAACCATAAGATGGAAATAACCATGGCTAGTGAGATGCCTCACTTTGGTACTCCAAGTCTTCAACCTTGGATCGCCACTTCTCAAGTCTTGGACGGTCACCATATGATTGATTCACCATCTTGGATGGCAAGACAGAAGCATATCATGACCTCACTATCAGGGAAACATAATCCAAAGGAATCAAGAGCCTCAACCCCCAAGAACAAGAGTTCGACCTCCAAGCTTAAAACTCTCGACCTCTAAGGATCGTGACCACGAGCTCCAAGGCTAAAGCCTCGACCTCCAAGGCCACGCACATGCAATCATCATGAAGAAACATGGAGCACCAATCAAGTAGAAATCTCACCAACCATGCCACGTGTCAAGTTCCGACATAAGGCATGGCTCCTCGGCATGGCCACGAGCAATTCAAGGAAAAGGGAAGCTCGGATGTGCGACACCTGTCTCTGACCCTTCACCAACCATATCGGACCACATCGTGGTGACACCTGTCACGTACCAACTCTGTCAGCCCATCCCGGAGTGTCAGTAGGCAGAGAGTGGGAGGCTGACACCCCGATTTTATGGGATTGAGCCACGCCTTTCCCTTTCCACGTCAACTCTCTTCTCCTATAAATACCCAGCCTTCACAAGGCTGAGAGGACGGATTCAACTCTCTCTTCCCTCCCAAAGCTATAATCTCTTCTCTCTCTTTCTCTATTGACATGTCAACTCCAAGCTATGTCAAAATGCTTAAGCATCATTCTTTCTTCCCCAATCTCCATAAATGTTCAAACACACTTATCTAACTTAGGCATCGGAGTGTGTTTGGCCGGCCTTAGGTTGGTCCTCCGATAACCTTCCATCTCTTCACATTTGCAGGTCTTTTCCATGGAGCTCCGCCAACTCGAGAGGGTGGATGCCCAACGTCAGGTGGAGGTTGATATACGCCCAAGCCACAGATTGGATGCCCAACGTCAGGTGGAGGTTGATGTACGCCCAAGCCACAGATTGGAGGCCCAACATCAGGTGAAGGAAGTCCGAGACGAGACCCTCAGCTTCACCCAACAAGGAGCTTGGAGGCCCAGCATCAGGTGAAGGAAGTTCGAGACGAGACTATCAGCTTCACCCAACAAGGAGCTTGGAGGCCCAACATCAGGTGAAGGAAGTCCGAGACGAGACCATCAACTTCACCCAACAAGGAGCTTGGAGACCCAGCATCAGGTGAAGGAAGTCCGAGACGAGACCCTCAGTTTCACCTAACAAGGAAGCCTGGACGCCCAACATCAAGCAAAAGAAGCCCGAGGCCATACATTCAGTCGCAAGAGGTGGACGACCAAGACTAGGCACATGACCACCAGGGCATACCTTCAGTCACAAGTAGACGACCAAAGCTACTCATGTAGTCAAACTAATCGAAGGAAAAGATAGGCCCACTTGAAGAAAACAACCCCACCACTTTACACTTGGATTTTAATGGATCTTCCGTTGACTAGTTGATGCCGAAATCGGCACCAACAAAGTGAAATTGTGGAGACGATGTCACTCTACGTTTTGGATGCAATCATATGCGTAGATCATGAGGGACATTTCCTGGGCCAACTTCAAAGCAGATGTTTCCTCAGATCTGGTCGTATGAACATCAGCATTTTATCTTATCATGATGGAGCACATTCTCATAACTCAATGCAGCAGCAAGAACAAACTCTGAGGGCTGAGCTTGCTTTGCTTTTGAGAATAAAATATTTCTTTGCATCCTTTATATCCTGTGATGAAGACTATTATGCATGTGTTGAAGGGAGAGAAATTATCTCCAATCTCAGTATAGCAGCTGCCTCAAAATTTCTATTAAATTTGTTGGTCCAGCCTAAGCATGAATACTGCAAATGGTCTGCTGCAATTTCTGTTAGGTTAATCTCAAGTGGCCTACATATTATTGATCCTAAGCAAATGCTTGAGAAGTGTTTGGGAGTTGTTAAGTCTACCTTGGATGCTATTCATATAATGCAGAAGTCGGGAATCAAACAAAATTATCAGAGTTTCCTTCAGTTGTACTTGCCTTATGTTAGTGTGGGAAAAGCATTTACAAGTCTGCAACATGAGCATCATATTGATCCAGCAGATGTCAAGACTGTCATTTCATCTATTCATCAGCAAGAGGTACCTTCTAGTTATTCTTCTGTTATAAGTCAGGAAGGACAACACCATATGGAAAGAGTGGTGACTAAGTTAAATGTTCCTGTAGATTGGAAAAAGTGGTAGATCTATCTTTTGCTTGTAGGGATGTTTCTGGCTTTTGCCGTTGCATTTAATATCTTTTTTGAGAAGTCTGATAATTTTTGGAACTTCCCTCTTGAAAAATATCAACCAGCAGGACCTGAATTCAGGGCAATTCAAAAGTTATGTCTGCTTCATAACTTTTGCAATTACCATATCAATGCACCAAGACATGAGTTGGGAGCTGATGTGATATCTTCAGATTTTTCTCTTCTTAATGTGGATGACCTCGCAGATCAGTTTGTTGAACTTGTTAATTTCTTGGGTTTGAAAAAAGTAATGGGCTTGGGTGGTGACTTGCATGATGAAGCAGGGACAACTTGGAAGATAATTCAGGCTTGAGGTCAAGCCTGTTCTTTGAGCGGGTGGAAATGTTATGATTCTATACTTTTATATGGGCCATCATTCTTGTATGGGCCTATTTGGGCCTTATGTTTTAGGAGTCCACTACTTCTAGTTTTTTTTTTTTGCTTAAATAGCCACTAGGACTTGTAACAGGGACATTGAAGAATATTGAAGCTTTTCATTTACTTATTTCCTTTAGTTTTCTCTAGTTTCCTTCTTTTAAGATGTTATTTTCTGGTTACGATCCCGGGGATCGTAACATAGGAGGATGATTTTTCCTCTCTTTAGCTGCTATATTGTTGGTTTTTTTGGACCTCTTCCTTGGGTTTTTATTAGGAGAGTTTCTATTGGGACCTCCAAATCTGCTCACTTGACCACACTCTATTCATAAATGACATATATAACCTACTATAAAATGACTATTAAGGACAATAATTATACCAAAAATATTATATTTATTTTATGTAGACTTTCCAGTTCAATAATATTAGATTGTATTCCTTATTATTTTCCTTATCTATTTTCATTTTCCAATTTCACTACATACTCATTAAAGCATTCATATATATTTAATAAGAATTAAAAATATGATTAAGATCATGTGACATAAAAATGTATGATATATATGTTGAACGCATATTGGTGAGGGAAAACAAAATAAATCCTCTTATGATTTATGACCTAAATCTAAGTCAATCCATTATATTTGCAACAACAAAAAAATAATAAAAAAATTTAAATAATTAATCATGTGGTACAAAAAATACAGAAAAAAAATAAACATTAAAAAACGAATGATTTTTTTTTTTTTTTGCACAACTAAAATAGAAAAAAAACATAATAGTTCATGGCATTTTCTTATTGATTAGACATTATTTTTGAAACTCAAGTTTGACTAAGAAATGTATATTTAGTTAAGATTTATAGAGTGATTAAATCATTGAAATGACTAATTTTTTTTATTTTAAAGATAATAATTTGTTTGCAAATTATATGAGTGAAGTTATTTGAGGAAGTTTAGTGAGGTTTAGTGATAAATTTAGTATTTGAAAATTTGATAAGAGGTGTAAAAAGTATAGAGGTCAAGTGAGTAAATTTGGAGGTTTTTACTCTTTTATTGGTTGAAGTTTATTCACCAAAGAAAAAAAATAACTATCTCTGCTCGGATTTATAAGTTGGGCTTTTTTTCACCTAATTTATAAATTTATAAACTAGACAGAAGCCCAATCTTCTTCTTCCTCTTTAATCCCAATGGCAACCTCTCCTTCAAATCCTGCAAAAGCCCCAAATCTCCTTCAAGGTTTCAACTCTCCAAGTCCCCTCCAATTTATGGGCTTCAGCTTCGTCAATTTTATTAAAGGCCTGTGCTCAGCTGATTTAGATGAAGATGACAACAAATAGCTTGGTTTCTACTTCAGCATCACACCCGGTTTTATCATGCGCTTCCGGAGTGTTCATAGAACATTAGTTGCTAAGACATCGTGGAGGTATGCCTATTTTCGATCATTTGATCTGTCGTGTAATGCGTGATGTGCTTAAATATCGAATCACCATGCTTTTGACCTCTTTCTTGACAATTTTCCAATTTTTTTTTTTTTTTGAGGGGAATGAAAGACTAATTCATTGACTGAGCATCATTACAATCAGAGATTAATCTATCCTCCACAGATGAAGGAATACAAGAAAAGAAATCTATCTGAAAATCAGTAAACTTTGCTTCTTGGGCCAAAATGTGTGCCACCCCGTTAGCCTGTCTTCCAACCTTAACAACACGAGCTTCCAGTGCATCATGTAGCAGAGCCCGTAGATCTGCTAGCAGAAAACCAAGATCCGACAAGTCCAATGAAGAAGAAGATATAGCTGACACCAAATCCAAGCAATCTGTCTCCACAATCAAAGGTGTGAGATGATTATCTATGGCCAGCTGTACCCCCAAAACCATAGCTAAAAGCTCCGCATGTCGAGCAGATTGAGCGATTGTTATGGAATGTCGAAATCCATGAAGAAAAGAACCTTCATGGTCTCGGAACACCCCACCCAAACCCGAACGACCCGAAGCCTGATTAAAAGCTGCGTCAACATTCAATTTCACAAAACCAGTAGGAGGTTTTTTCCACTGAGGAGAAGAGCTATGAGCTGCCAATCCCGATCTGTTACTACTATGAGCTGCTTTATATTCCTCTAGCCAACCCAAGGTCATGGGAACAATCTGTGAAGCTTGTTTAAAATCTCCTTCCCAAACTTTGGCATTCCTATTTCTCCAAGTGGCCCATAAAATCATCAAGGAAGAAGCAAAAATCTGAGAGTTTGACATAGGGACTGACATGAGCCATTCTGCAACACTTGTAGGGGCCGAAATTAAAGGCAAATTAGCACCCTGAATCAAGCTAGTTGCATGGGGACAATCACGAACCGCATGAATAGGAGTCTCATTGGGTATCAAGATCAATACCACGTTCACTTAGCCTACTCCGAGTAGGAAGAATATTAGAAGCTGCTTTCCATGCGCAAATCTTCACACTACTTGGAACTGGAGCGGTCCACAACTGACGCCAAAGGGAGGCACTTGGGTTAGGTGTGGATGAATTATCATTAAGAATCCGAATCCGAGCTACATGATAAGCCGATTTAACAGAGAACTGACCTCGCTTGTCACCTCCCCAAATCCACCTGTCCTCATGATGCCGGGGACTCAGAGGAATAGAGAGTATCTTCTGAACAATATTAGCAGGAAATAATTCTGATAATAAAGTAGAATTCCACACACCTAGAGAGATGAAAAGATCTGCCACAAGTGTGACCCTATCCGTAACATAGGGCCTGAGGTCTTCATCCATTAGCCATGGGTCCAACCAAATATTGGTAGAGAAGCCATTCCCAATATGTCTTTTGATACCAGCTCTAAGGATGTCACGACCTTGCAAGATGCTCCGCCAAGCGTAGGAAGGTTGTGAACCAAGAGTAGCCTCCCAGAAATTGCCATGAGGAAAATAGAGAGCTTTGAAAAGTTTACCGATCAAGGAATCCGGACTTTGGATTAGCCTCCATCCTTGCTTTGCTAACATAGCCAAATTAAAGGCAAAGAGATGTCGGAATCCCATACCACCCATACCTTTGGGTTTACAAAGTTCATCCCAAGCCCGCCAATGCATAGCTTTCTTCTCATCCGTACTCCCCCACCAAAATTGGGCACAGAGCTGATGGAGTTCTTGAATGAGGTTAAGAGGGAGAAGGTAACAGTTCATTGTATACAGTGGGAGAGCTTGGGCCACTACTTTGATTAAAATTTCTCTACCCGCAGCACTGAGTAATTTGGACCGCCATCCTGTCAATTTTTTAGATAGGTTATCATTAATATAAGCAAAAGTATCATATTTAGACCTACCAACAAGGGTTGGAATCCCCATATATTTCTCATGTTTTTCCACCACTTGAACTCCCAAGATCTGGGCCATGCTAGCTCGCATGTGCGGTAAAACACTCCCACTAAAAACTACGTTGCTCTTCTGTAAATTCACTTGTTGCCCCGAAGCTCATTCATAGATGTTTAACACGTGCCTGATCAATGAACAATCATGAGGTGTAGCATTTGAATAGAGCATACTATCATCAGCAAACAAGAGATGACTGATTGTAGGTGCACCATCACAGATACGCAAACCCTGCCATTGACCATTAGAAGCCGCATGCGAGATAAGAGCAGACAAACCCTCTGCGCAAAGTAAGAATAAATAGGGAGACAATGGATCTCCTTGCCGCAATCCTCGTTGCGGTGTGATATAGCCCCTAGGTGTGCCATTAATGAGAAAAGAATAACGTACAGTAGAGAGACATGACATAACAAGTGTTACCCATTGTTCAGCAAACCCCATTTTGAGCATGATACGCTGCAAGAAACCCCACTCCAACCTGTCGTAGGCTTTACTGATATCCAGCTTCAGGGCTAAAAAGCCTTCTTGGCCTCGTTGCAATTTATGCATGTAATGAGCTAACTCTGATGCTACCAGAGTATTATCAGAGATAAGACGATTAGGAACAAAAGCACTCTGTTGGGGAGAAACAATATCAGACAGGAAACTCTTGAGTCTGTTAGCAATAACCCTGGAAGCTATTTTATAGATGACATTACACAAAGCAATCGGTCGGAGATGGGACATATTGGTAACCTCTTTAACTTTTGGGATAAGAGTCACAAAAGTAAAGTTCAGGTCAGGAGGAATTTCAGCTTGAGTCAACATCGAAATCACTGCATTGCTAACTTCTTGCCCAACTAAATCCCAATACTTCTGAAAGAAAAAAGGTGAGAGACCATCAGGACCTGGCGCTTTCGAAGGGTGCATCTGAAATAACGCGATCCGAACTTCCTCCAACTCATATGGAGCCAGTAAACGGGCATTCATATTTGCTGAAACCCGAGGTTCAATAGTCTGAAGAACCACATCCTGAGCTTCCAAGTCCGAAGGTTGGGAGCTAAATATACTCTGAAAATAGTCCAGAACGACTCCATCAATGCCAACTTTGGATTCTTGCCATGTCCCAGTTGCATTGAAAAGGCCCTTGATCTTGTTTTTTTGTCGTCTATGCGATGCTTTCTTGTGAAAAAAACGGGAATTCCGATCACTTGGGTCAAAAGGTTTCTGAAGAAGAACATCCAATTGAGCCCTTACTATTTCCACTTCTTCTCTTCTACTACGAAAAACAGTCCTGTCCCAGTCCAAGAGTTGAGTCCCCAAATCCTTCACTTTACGACACAGCTGTAGCATAGGTTCCCCAACATAAGGAATGCTCCAAGCCTCCTCCACTTTGGACGAAAAACCTTCATGGGCACACCACATCTCTTCAAACCGGAATTGACGCCGGAGTGTTTGTAGAACATTAGTTGCTAACACATCGTAGAGGTACCTATTTTCGATTATTTGATCTATCATGTAATTTGTGATGTGCTTAAATATCGAATCACCATGCTTGACCTCATTTTTGACAATTTTCCAATTGATCTTTCAGTTCCAACCAAAACAAAAAAAAAACAAAAAAACCTCCCCATCTTTTAATTTGGTGATGTCTTAAACTTGCCTACCTGAGTTCTAGTGGAAATCACAGTAGATATGTGAAGTCAATCTAGAAATTGCATACGTCAATCCCACCTCTCTGAATAGACTTGTTAAATACGCCGAAGACTTGGAATATGGACAACTGATATTGATTTTGAATTTTTGATTCGATTCTACCACCTTATATTATTGCTTTCGGCTACCAAAATTGAAGAAAATGCATCAACTTCCTCTGAAATTGCATGCGTCAATCCCACCTCTCTGAGTAGACTTGTTAAATACGCCGAAGACTTGGAATACGGACAATATATATTGATTTTGATTCGATCCTACCACCTTATATTATTGCTTTTGGCTACCAAAAGTCAAGAAAATGTACCAACTTCCTCTGTGGGGACTCTGGACTTGGCCGGACGGCATTAACTGATCTGGTTTGATTTGACTCTCTCCTATAGCCTCTTATAAACTACGTTATTGTGTATACATCTGCAAAAACTTGAGAAAACTTGGGTAGAATAATGGATAGCTTCTTTTTTGCTCACTGTTTGCTTTTTTGGATTTTGGCCACTTTTTATCTACAAACTATTGATTTCTGTTTCTGTTCGAGTGATGGAGTTCCTGGCAGCTTGAGATCAGCATGCATGGAGGAGGAGAGACAAGCGCTTCTCAGCTTCAGACACGATCTTGCAGATCCTTCCGGTAGGCTTTCGTCTTGGATTGGTTACGAGTGCTGTCAATGGAAAGGGATTTCATGCAACAACCTCACTGGTCATGTTGTGAAAATGGACCTCAGTAACGCATACTATTCCATTTCCTATGAGGAGTGGGAACTGTGGGATGAGGTGGCTTACAGAAGGTCTCTCTTGAGGGGTGAGATAAATCCTTCATTGCTTAGCCTGAAACATTTAAATTACCTAGACCTAAGTTGGAACGATTTTGAGCTTCCCCAATTCATAGGTCAACTTAAGAGTTTGAGGTATCTCAATCTCTCTGCATTTTCATCATATGGGGGAGTAATTCCAGAGTCTATTGGGAATTTGTCATTCTTGAAAACACTTGACCTTTCTCATAATTATTACTCTGACGAGATTCCCATTCCTCAGTTCTTTGGTCAGCTTAAAAGTTTGCAACATTTGGATCTCTCCTACACTGTTTTGAGAGAAATTCCAGAGTCTATTGGGAATTTGTCATTCTTGAAAACACTTGACCTTTCTAATAATTATTACCCTGACGAGATTCCCATTCCTCAGTTCTTTGGTCAGCTTAAAAGTTTGCAACATTTGGATCTCTCCGACACTGTTTTGAGAGAAATTCCGCCTCATCTTGGTAACCTGTCAAACTTAAGCTATCTAGACCTGAGTGAGTGCAAATTATTTCTTTGATGAGGTATTCAACTTGAATTGGCTTTCTCAACTCTCTTCCCTTAAATACCTCAATCTCCAATCGGTGGACCTTAGCAACACTGGAATGAGTTGGTTCCACGTTGTAAACAAGCTTCCCTCACTGTTAGAGTTACGTTTGTCTTCATGCCAAATTTGCGAAATTCCACTCTCAGTGCCAAAGATAAACATCGATCACATCACTTTTAATCCTTGATATGTCAAATAATGGTGAGCAGATCCTATCTTCAATTCCCAGCTGGTTGTTTAACCTTACCAGCCTCATAAAACTGAATCTAAGTCGGACTTCTTTCGGTGGTTCCATTAATTGGGAATTGGCAAGCTTCAAAGATCTGGAAGACCTCGACTTATCTAGTAGTAGCTTTGAAGGTCATATTCCCAAACTCATGGGGAATTCCACCAAGCTAAAGATCTTAAATCTTTCACACAGCAAATTTGTGGGTGCAATTCCAGAGTGTTTCCTTGGTAGTTCTGGCTGTACAAATGATAAACTAGAGCTCCTAGATCTGTCTTTTAATATGTTGGAAAGCAAATTGCCTGTTTCCTTGGGGATGCTGCATAATTTGCAGTATCTGAACCTTCAGTCCAACTCTTTTTGGGGAAAAATTCCAGAGTCTATAGGAAACTTGTCATCCTTGGAAACTCTAAACCTTAATTCAAACTCTTTTTGGGGCACAATTCCAGATTCTATAGGAAACTTGTCATCCTTGAAAACTCTAAACCTCAAGTATAATCAAATGAATGGGTCCGTTCCTGAAAGTCTGGGACAACTTTCTCAGCTAGTTCAGCTAGATCTATCTGAGAATTCCTGGGCAGGTAGTCTATTGGAATCCCATTTCAAAAATCTCACCAGCTTAGAGTCTTTTGCAGTAACCACAGATCAACCTATGTCTCTCATTTTCAATTTGTCTTATGAGTGGGTTGCTCCTTTCAAGCTCTACACAATGGACATTAGGAATAGTAGCATAGGTCCTTCATTTCCTGCTTGGCTTCAGTCCCAAACTGAACTATTGGCTGTCACCCTTTCAAATACCAACATCTCAGATTCCATACCAGAGGAATGGTTCTTGAAGTTGTCTTCCCAAATCGAATACTTGGATTTATCTTATAACCAAATCCGCGGAAGGCTTCCATTGCTACTGAAATGTCCAAATCTAAATCATATAGATTTGAGTCATAACCAATTTGAAGGTCCAGTTCCATTTTTTTCCCCTAATGTCTCCATGCCCAATCTCGAAAGCAATTTACTTTCGGGGACAATTCCCTCGAATTTGGACCAGATGATGCCCAACTTGAGAGAATTGTATCTCTCTGAGAATAAAGTGAATGGTACTATTCCAGCCTCTATGTGCAACATGACAAACTTGGCAATTCTTACATTGAGGAGAAATCAGTTGTCTGGAGAATTCCCTCAAGCATAGAGTCTGTGGAGCAATATACTGGTAGTAGATGTCGGATACAATAATCTCTCTGGTGATATTCCCAGCTCAATGGGTGTTCCAAGCTCTCTTGCTATACTGAAGCTGAACAACAACAACTTTGGGGGTAAACTCCCTTCTTTGATATTTGAGAATTGCACAGGATTGAAGAGTATCGATCTTGGAAGCAATCGATTCACTGGAAACCGACCTTCAAAAATTTCTGATGAATTGTTAATCCTACGGCTACGATCCAACTTTTTCAGTGGGCATATACGCCATGAGTTGTGCCTTCTTTCCATGCTTTATGTCTTAGACCTTGGTGACAACAACTTTTCAGGGACTATTCCCAAGTGTTTGAAGGAAATGTATTCCTTGGTTACTATGATAGTTACTTTGAGCAAATCACATTGATGTCAAAAGGAATAGAACTGACATACAACAAGACTATTTTTTTCGTGAATATCATTGATCTTTCGTCAAACAATTTAGAAGGTGAAATTCCTGAAGAAGTAAGTAGTCTCGTTGGATTGGGTACCTTGAACTTGTCAAGGAATAATTTAAGCGGACAGATTCCCTCGAAGATTGGAAACTTGCGATGGTTGGAAACCCTTGATCTCTCACATAATCATCTCTCGGGACCGATTCCTCAAAGTTTGTCTTCTTTAACTTTCTTGTCTCACTTGAATTTGTCCTACAACAACTTGGCCGGAAGAATTCCCTCGAGCACACAACTTACTACACTTGATGATTCATCAATATACGAAGGCAATCCATTATTGTGTGGGGTTCCTCTTGCAACCAAGTGCTCGGGAGATAGCACACCTGCTGCTCTGGATGGGAAAGACAACAAAGATGAAGATGACAATGAAAAGCTTGTTTTCTATGGTAGCATTAATGTACTTGGCTTTATCACAGGCTTTTGGGGTGTTTGTGGCACATTGCTTATCAAGAAATCATGGAGGTAAGCACTTTCAATTCTTTGATAACATCAAAGATAAAGTTGCATTAAGGATTGCATTGACAGTGGCTCGTTGGCATCGAAGGAGGTCTTTATTGGTTTAGTCATATACCTTCTGTTAATGTTTTATCCATATCGTGTACAAAGCTTCTTCTGCAGTTTTCCTGAATGACAAAGCTATTTCACTCTCTGTTTCCTTTTCTTGTAGTTGTTATTTCTAATTTTCTACCTTGATCACTACTTCAGTGCTTCGTGAGCCTGACTATAATAAGCCAAATATATAAGATGTGACATGTATATCGCATGTATTATGTATATATATAATTCGAGCACCAAGTCAACATTTCGCTACTACAAATTCCCTTGCCATAATATAATTAAGATGGCAATTAAGACTTCCTAGTCATTTAGATGAGACATAATCTAAAATCTAAAACGCCTATCAAGATCAAAGAGACTTTATATGCCAAGACTTTTGATATTGTACACCACCCAAACCACTATTATTTTTAGTTCTGAGACCATCATTTCCTTATAAGTTCAATTTATTCCTCTGCGGCATCTTCTTCTGCTTTACCATGCATTTTACCATGCATGATAGTGTGTATGAACTCATGATGATATCTTTCTGTAATCTGTAGTGGAAGACGATCGTCTTACGATTTGAGACCCAAGTTTCGTTATACCAACACTATTGCCCTTTCCTGTTTTGGCCTTTTCATCTCAGCAGACTACGCAACTCTGTTTGGGTGATGGTCTGATGGACTTCTAAGTTCTGACCAGTGTGAAAAAATGGGATTTCCGGAACTATATATGAAATTCATGATCAAGACTTGGAGGTTGTCTAACGAACGTACTTATTTGGGAGGTATGATTGTTGACGTAAGTAGTGCTGGAGGCCAACAATGATGGCCGACAATGGTGGCGGACAAGTTGGTGGCTGGCCGAACAAGTTAGGGGCTAATCCACTATTAGGAATATTTTTGTAATAGGACTTTATGTATCTTATGTATATATATACTCCATTCTTGGAGAAGAAATATATCATAAAATTCTCAACCTTCTCCTTCTTTCTGACTTGGTATCAGTCAGAGATCCAATTTGGACTCTCTGTTCCGTTGTGTTTTTTTGGTTCTTCCAACCCCTGTCTTCTGCAACCATCTTCTGCACTTTTTTTTCCTTTTGCAAAAAAGCTGCAGCCACTTAATTAATCTTTTTTTTTCCCTCTTTCATATCCCACCATTTAATTAATCCTTTTTCACACCCACTTACCCGTACACCACCAACTCATTCCTCACTTTCCACCCACTTTTTAAAACACCATCAGAAGACTGCAGAACATTATCGGAAACAGGGTCTGAAACGATCTCTCCGGCCGACTGGTCAGACTGATCCGGTTGACCAGTCGGTAACACATTGCCCAAAGCTTCTTCTCCAACCAGATCCCTATTTTCCCTATTTTCCGTTTCTAACTTGGATGATGGGTCGGTAGAGCTTCTATCCTCCTTTTCCAGCTCCGTTCCTAAACACTCTAACTTTGAGAACTCAGATTCCAGATTCTCATCTTGCCCATTGAACAAATCTTCATAATAATAAGACCTCTCCCCCTGACGAGGAGTCACAGGAGGCAAGAAATAACAAGCATCTTCACTGAAAGAAACATCCATGGTGACATAAAACTTTTGGGATTGTGGATGATAACATTTGTAACCTTTCTGATGAGAGCCATACCCAACAAACACACACTTAAGGGCTCTAGCATCTAATTTTGACCTTTGATTCTTATACAGGTGAACATAGGCAACACAACCAAAGACACGAGCAGGAAGGGTATTGGATGATGGGATAGAAACGTAGTTAGACAAGACCTCAAGTGGGACATGACCTTGAAGAGGGGCAGAGGGAAGGCGATTGATAAGATGAGAAGCACACAAAACGGCCTCTCCCCAAAGGTATTTAGGCATGTTAGCACTGAGTAAAAGAGACCGAGCCATATCCAGAAGGTGACGATTTTTCCGTTCAGACACCCCATTTTGCTCAGGTGTCTGTGGACAGGAAGTTTGATGGATTATGCCGTGGTGTTGGAAATATTCATGAAAAGAATGATTAACAAACTCACCCCCATTATCGGAACGAAAAACCTTAACATGAGCATCATATTGAGTACGAACAAGACTATGAAATGCTCTAAAGGCAGAGAAAACAGAATCTTTGGATTTAAGTAAAACAACCCAGGATAATCGGGTAAAGTCATCGATGAATAACACAAAATATCGCATTCCAGAAAGGGTAGAATGTTTAGAAGGACCCCACACGTCTGAATGAATTAACTCAAAAGGCATAGTACTAGAATGAAAGCTCGAAGGATAGCTAGATCTATGACTTTTAGCCAAAGCACAAGTTTCGAAATGCAAACTAGAATCACTTATTCCCAAAAACAACGAAGGCATGGACTTCTTCATAACTCTAAAGGATGGATGACCTAAACGTCTGTGCCACAACCATACCTCACTCAGCCGATCAGAACTCAATGTCAATGCCAAAGGTTGTTCTGGTGCTTGTGTTTGTCCTTCGTACATGCAATCCAAGTGAAACAGTCTCCCTCTCAGGTCTCCCTTACCAATGATCACCCGATTGCACAGATTTTGAAAAACAACATACATTGGATAAAAAGTTACTGAGCACTTATTCTGCGAGTTTAATTGAGATACAGATAAAAGATGATGAGACAACGAGGGCACATAAAGGACATCATGTAAAACAATGGATGATGTAACCTGAATAGACCCAATACCTAAGGCCGGAAAAGACGCACCATTTGCATTAGAGACACGAGATATAGAAGGAGATGACATAGACACAAAGAAAGATTTGTCGTAGGTCATATGATCAGACGCACCAGAATCAATTATCCATGTATCACTACCAGTAAAGTCAGAAACATGTAAAGCAAAACCAATTTTACCTCGAGTTTCCTTAGTCAAGGAAACATTACCCTCAGAGAGATCTTGTCCTCCAACACAGTAGAAAGCAGGTTCTGTCATCTGGTGGACTGCTGTTTGGTCTTTCTGACTTCTACTCCCTCCAGTATTGTTCCCTCCTCTCCAACCGGAATTACTGAAATTAATTTTTTTTTTTTTTATTTTTTTTTATTTTTTTTTTTCCGTCTCTCCCTCTCCTTCAGCGGTCTCACCTGCTCAATCATCACCCGAAGTATGTCCTAATCTCTCCTTGTCTAATAGTTCTTCTGTGTCAGGTAGTGTTCCTACCAAAATCTTGCCCAGTCGTTCAACCCGTGGTCAGCCTCCGAAACACTATGAACCTACTCTAAGTGCTAAGGCTAAATACCCTGTTGCTAAATATGTGTCGACCCATAGGTTATCTAAACCGTATGCAGCATTTGTGAATCAATTATCTTCTGTGTCTCTTCCTAGTAAAGTGCAGGATGCCATGAAGGATGAGAAGTGGATGAAAGCAATGACAGTCGAGATGGATGCTCTTGAGAAGAATTGTACGTGGGAGTTGGTGTCATTACCACCAGGGAAGAAGACAGTTGGTTGTCGGTGGGTGTATACAGTGAAACATAATTCGGATGGTTCAGTGGATCGGTACAAGGCAAGATTAGTGGCTAAAGGTTATACTCAGAAGTATGGAGTGGATTATGATGAGACGTTTGCACCAGTGGCCAAAATTAACACAATTCGGGTACTTCTCTCGTTAGCTGTTAATCTTGATTGGCCTTTGCAACAGTTTGATGTTAAGAATGCATTCTTGCATGGTGATCTGCATGAAGAGGTTTATATGGATTTGCCTCCTGGATATGGTACTTCCACTGGAGAGCAGGTGGTGTGCAAATTGAAGAAGTCGCTTTATGGCTTGAAGCAGTCTCCCAGAGCTTGGTTTGGCAGGTTCACCAAGTTCATGAAGAAAATTGGGTACCGACAGAGCAATTCAGATCATACCTTGTTCCTTAAACATCGGTATGGTAAAGTGACTGCCTTGATTATTTATGTTGATGACATGGTTGTGACAGGTGATGACATTGAGGAAATTCAAAGGTTACAAGGTCAGTTGTCCTCTGAATTTGAGATGAAAGATTTGGGTAATTTGAAATATTTCTTGGGAATTGAAGTTGCTCGTGGCAAGGATTGTATTGTGTTGAGTCAGAGAAAGTATGTCCTAGACTTGCTGGCAGAAACAGGTATGCTTGATTGTAAACCAGTTGCTACTCCTATCGAGCAGAACCATCAGTTAGCAGAGTATTTAGATCAAGTACCCACAAATAAAGGGAGATACCAGAGGTTAGTTGGACGGTTGATTTATTTATCCCACACGAGACCAGATTTAGCTTATGCAGTTAGTGTGGTGAGTCAGTTTATGCATAATCCTAGTAAAGCCCATATGGATGCTGTATTTCGTATCTTGCAATATTTAAAGTCTGCTCCAGGGAAGGGATTAATCTTTTCAAAATACAGTCACTTAGATGTTTCCGGATACACAGATGCAGACTGGGCAGGTAGTATTACAGATCGCAGGTCTACTTCGGGCTACTTCACATTTGTGGGTGGTAACTTGGTTACTTGGAAGAGCAAGAAACAAAAGGTGGTGGCTCGCTCTAGTGCTGAAGCAGAGTATAGAGGAATGGCCCGAGGACTTTGTGAGATGTTGTGGTTGAGAAATTTGTTGAATGATTTGGGGTTCAGACAGAAAAAGGCTATGCCGCTTTATTGTGATAACAAAGCTGCAATTGAAATTGCTCACAATCTTGTTCAGCACGATCACACGAAACATGTGGAGGTAGATCGACACTTCATTAAAGAGAAGCTGGATGGACAGATCATTTTGTTTCCCTTCGTTCCTACTGAAGAACAGTTGGCAGATATTATTACAAAGGCTCTCTCGACTAAAGCTTTTTATGACTCACTTGACAAGTTGGGCATCCGTGATCTGTATGCACCAACTTGAGGGGGAGTGTTGACGTAAGTAGTGCTGGAGGCCAACAATGATGGCCGACAATGGTGGCGGACAAGTTGGTGGCTGGCCGAACAAGTTAGGGGCTAATCCACTATTAGGAATATTTTTGTAATAGGACTTTATGTATCTTATGTATATATATACTCCATTCTTGGAGAAGAAATATATCAGAAAATTCTCAACCTTCTCCTTCTTTCTGACTATGATAAATCCTTTTTTACTTGCATTGAAACGTTTACATTACCTAGACCCAAGCTCCAATAATTTTCACGGGCCGGGATTCCCATTCCAAATTTCTCTGTGCAAAGTATTTAAGATTATAATATCAATATATATAGGGTTATGAAGCTTCTAATATAAGGATAGAAGACATAAAACATGAAAACATAACAATGGAGATGTACAAACCATAGGCTTGCACAAAGCTCCTAACAAGACAACAAATGAAGACAAACTATCAAGATACTTTTGTACTCAAATACTTATCTACTTGATTGATTTTTACTCATCAAAATCCGGCCCTTATATAAGCTTATACATCAAGCTAGCTATTAGGATAAACTTATTACGATAACTGAGAAACGATTGGACTTGCTTCAAACAAGAATTCTATAACTATTACTCAAATAGACTATTCTTTATATCTTGGAATTTCCAGATTTTTATTGTACTTGATCGAGATTACTGGAGGAACCATTTTCTTTAGTCTCCAATAGGAAATGACATGCCTTTGAGGCCCGAATTCTTGTTCAGACAAAATAAGCTATTTCTGCAATGCAATTGCCAAGCTTCTACGTTTGAACCTCTTTTTCCATCCTTAATTTAGTGCTTAGACCCTTCACTATTTAGCAGCAGATTAATAAAATACTCTAAAATAAAATAATGAATCAAAGTGATGATGGAAGAGACCATAAAGATAAGGGGAAATGCTCATTTACCCAATTTTAGCTTAAAATTTGCCCACTTGCTCCACTAACAGCTTTTTAACCCCATTTACCCAAAACACTCTAAGAGATTATTTCCCATTTACCCAATTAATTCTTTTTTTATTCTTTTTATTTATTTTTGGGACTTTTTTACGGCAACACATAATTAACTCCTCCAAGAATATCTTTTTCCCCTTAAAAATGTCCCTTGATTTCCTCCAATCGAAATCTCCAATCACTCTCCTTGATTTTCACGTTGGCTCCTTTTTTTCCTCTCCCCCAATAATCATATTATTACCCTCCAATAATCATATTATTGCCCTCCAATAATCATATTACTGTCTCCCAATAATCATATTATTACCCTCCAATAATCATATTATTGCCCTCAAGTGAATTGCATAAACTCCCAAAACCAAAATGAATACACTACAGACACAATTGATCAATTTATATGTTCAATTGTACAAGTTCACTTTTTTTTTTCTTCCCCATTTTTGGAACTCAAAGTATACCAAAAAAAAAAAAAAAAAATTGCTCTGGCCACCCAGAAATTGCTCTGGGCACCAGATCGGATTGGCCGGGAATGAAGTAACCGGCGATTGGTTTGGCCCAAAACCATAGAGCCGCTTCACCGGACGAAGACACCAGCGCGAGATCCGTGATCATCATGAACCTCGACAACCCTCTCAACGTCACCGTCTGCGCGGAGCACGCCTACTCTGCCACCGTCGCCAGATTCTCCCCCAACGGCGAGTGGATCGCGTCCGCCGACGTCTCAGGCACCGTCAGGATCTGGGGGACCCACAACGATTTCGTCCTCAAGAATGAGATGAAGGTCCTCTCGGGTCGGATCGATGACCTCCAGTGGTCCGCCTACGGAATGAGGATCGTCGCCTGCAGCGAAGGCAAAGGGAGACCTTGCGGCTGCACGGTGATGGAGGTGATGGAAGCTTTCTGGTGAAACAGAGATCTGAGGCAGAGAGAGAGAGAGAGAGATTGGGGATGATAGAGAAATAGCAGATCGAGGGAGAGTGGAGAGAGACATGGAATTAATTAATTGGATTAAGGGCAAAACTGTCAATGAGTGTTAGATTGGATAAATGAGGTTAAAAAACTCTTAGTGGAGTAAGTGAGCAATTCTTAAGCTGAAATTGGGTAAGTGGTCACGGCCCAAAAAAAAAAAAACCATCGAAATCAGAAAAAAAAAAAAAAAAACCATCAGAATTTTTCTCCGGCCACCCACACTTCCCCTGTGGACACCCATGCTGCTCCAGCACGATTCTGACCGCCTTCGTCTTCTCCAGGCCCTCTTCTCCAGTCGCTCACCTGCAGCCCATCTCCGACCGGGACGCAGCCTCATCCATGCCTGCAGGTGCCCCACGCCAGCGCTCTGCACCGTCACAGCCACCATCTCTCGACGTCTCCAGATCGGAGGAAACCGGCGATTCACCGAGATCCGACATCCTCATCTGCTCCACCGAGATCCGACATCCTCATCTGCACCACCGGCGATTCACCACCACCTGCAGCAACTGGCTCTGGCTCAGCCTGGACAACACCTCCACATCACCGGTGCCGCAGAAGCTGCTTTTCAGGACGGGCAGGGAGTCAGCGGAGTCGGAGGCGACGATAGGCATGGCATGGAGGGCCGCGACCTGTGGCTGGAGGAATCTAACGTAGCTTTTCCGGTGCCGTCAGAGCCGAGAGAGAGAGTCCGGGAGGAGAGTGATTCTGAGAGGAGAGAGATGATGAGTTTTAATTTGTTTAATGGGGGCAAAATTGTCAATGAATTTTAGATTGGGTAAATGGGGTTTAAAAACTCTTAGTGGAGTAAGTGGGCAATTTTTAAGCTAAAAATGGGTAAGTGGTCACAGCCCCTAAAGATAAAGATGACATTGGAAAGCTTGGTTACTATGTTAGCGTCACACTCGGCTTTATTCTCAGTTTTTGGGGAGTTTGTGGCACATTACTTGTAAAGCACTCATGGAGTTATGCATACTTTCAATTTTTCGATCACATAAAAGATAAAGTAGCATTGACAATTGCATTGAAGGTGGCTCGTTTCGAAGACGGTCATGGTTGGAAAAAGAAGGGAAAATAACAAATGTATGTTTGCTGCATTGATGGTGGTCGATCTGGGCCGTTTCTTGTCATTCTGGTGGCTAGTATTTATAGATTCGGGCTTTTGTTCGTTGTTCAGCATACGAGTGTGTACAATACATGCAATTTCACCTCAAGGGGATTGCACCTCACTTGGATCCCTTAAGGGAATTTCACCTCAAGGAGTTTTTCTCAAATAAATTGGGCTGCCTCTCTATCAGTCTATTCCGTAATTAAAACTGTTCTCAAAATTTTTTACCCCAGATTCCTGAAAAGTTATTGTTTCCAAGGTCTAGAATCTAAAGAGAGTTGAGATTGCACAACTGCAAGGGAATATGTCCACCTGAAATTGGAAATGGTTGTCTTCTATCATTATAATAGAATGTCCATATATGCCCGATTTCCATTTTTCTCCCACAATTTTATTTCACAAAAAAACTCCCCATTTCCCACATAGGGGATCCTAACTTTGTGTTGGAACTTCGCTATTGATCTGCAAATTCCAAAGGTAATCATGGAGAGTGATTATTTGGAGATAATCAGCTGCATCAACAATCCAATTTTAAAATGTAATTGGAAAATTTTTCCTCTGTTGAAAGAGATCAGACAAAAGACTGTTTTTTTGTTTTTTTTTTGCTGATGCTGGTTGGGAATGGTCTTTTTTGGACATTTCTCTTGGGCTTTTCCTTGGTTTTTTATTAGTTGAAGTTTATTCACCAAAAAAAAAAAAAAAAACTGGACATTTTCCTTACTGCTCCAATTTATGAGTTGGGCTTTTTTTCACCTAATTTTTTAATTTATAAACTGGAGAGAAGCCCAATCTTCTTCTTTCTCTTTAATCCCAATGGCAACCACTCCAAATCCTGCGAAAGCCCCAAATCTCCTTCAAGGTTTCAACTCTCCAAGTCCCCTCCAATTTTTGGCTTCAGCTTCGTCAATTTTACTAGAGGTCTATGCTCAGCTGATCTAGATGAAGATGACAACAAATAGCTTGATTTCTACATCAGCATCACACTCTGCTTTATCCTGCGCTTCCGGAGTGTTTGTAGAACATTAGTTGCTAACACATCGTAGAGGTACCTATTTTCGATTATTTGATCTATCATGTAATTTGTGATGTGCTTAAATATCGAATCACCATGCTTGACCTCATTTTTGACAATTTTCCAATAAATCCTTCAGTTCCAACAACAAAATAAAATAAAATAAAAATAACCTCCCCATTTTTTAATTTGGTGATGTCTTAATCTTGCCTACCCGAGTTCAAGAGGAACTCACGGTTGAGTAGAAATGTGAAGTCAATGTAGAAATTGCATACATCAATCCCACCTCCCTGAGTAGACCTGTTAAATACGCTGAAAACTTGGAATATGGACAGCATATATTGATTTTGATTCGATCCTACCACCTTATATTATTGCTTTTGGCTACCAAAAGTCAAGAAGATGCATCAGCTTCCTCTGTGGGGGCTCTGGGCTTGGCTGGACGGCATTAACTGATCTGTATTGATTTGACTCGCTCCTATAGCCTCTTATAAACCAAGTTATTGTGCATGCATCTGCATAAACTTGAGAAAACTTGGTAGAATAATGGAAAGCTTCTTTTTTGCTCACTGTTTGCACTTTTGGTTTTTGGCCACTTTTTATCTACGAACTATTGATTTCTGTTTCTGTTCGAGTGATGGAGTTCCCCGCAGTGTGAGATCAGTATGCATGGAGGAAGAGAGACAAGCGCTTCTCAGCTTCAGACACGATCTTGCAGATCCTTCCGGTAGGCTTTCTTCTTGGATTGGTTACGAGTGCTGTCAATGGAAAGGAATTTCATGCAACAACCTCACTGGTCATGTTGTGAAAATGGACCTCAGTAACGCATACTGTTCCATTTCCTATGAGGAGTGGGAACTGTGGGATGAGGTGGCTTGCAGAAGGTCTCTTTTGAGGGGTGAGATAAATCCTTCATTTCTCAGCTTGAAACATTTAGATTACCTAGACCTAAGTTGCAATGATTTCAAACTTCCTCTTTTCATAGGCCAGCTTAAAAGTTTGAGGTATCTCAATCTCTCTGCCTTTTCATCATCTGAGGGAGTGATTCCCGAGTCAATTTGTAACTTGTCATCCTTGAAAACACTTGATCTTTCTTCAATACTTTGATGGGATTCGCATTCCTAAGTTCTTTGGCCAGCTTAAAAGTTTGCAGTTTCTTGATATATCCTTTTCTTCTTTTGAAATTACCTCTAATCTTGCTAACCTATCAAACTTGATCTATCTGGACCTCTGTGGGAATTTCTGGTCAATAAAAACTTCCAAAAACTTGAATTGGTTTTCTCAACTCTCGTTCTTAAAATACCTCAATCTCCAATGTGTGGACCTTAGCAGATCTGGAGACAGTTGGCTAGTTGCTGCTAACATGCTTCCATCACTGTTAGAGCTACATGTGTCTTCCTGCGAGATTGAACATTTTCCACTCTCATTGCCAAAGATAAACATCACATCCCTTCTGATCCTTGATATGTCACAAAATCTGATCGTATCGTCGATTCCCAGCTGGTTGTTTAATCTTACCAACCTCAGAAAACTTGATCTAAGCTGAAATTTTTTCGGTGGTTCCATAGATAGGGAATTGGGAAGCCTCAAAGATCTGGAAGAGCTTGATTTATCTATTAATGGCTTCGAAGGTCAAGTTCCGAGACTCACTAGAAATCTTCCGAATAACAATTTTGTTGGGGGGCTTCAGGAGCTGTTGGATGGTTGTGTAGGATGTACAAATGATAAACTAGTGTCAGTAGATTTGTCTTTGAATAGGCTAAACTGCAAATTTCCTGCTTCACTGGGGATGCTGTAAGATTTGCAGTATCTTAACCTTGAGTCCAACACTGTTTGGGGCACAATTCCAGAGTCTATAGGAAACTTGTCATCCTTGGAAACTCTAAAGGGGGTGTATTGTATTTGGATTTGTGCAGACTTTTTTTAAATGACAGATTTTTTGAAAAGTCCACAGACTCTTTCAAAAATTGATAGATTGTTATTGATTTGCTAAAACCATTGATTTTAGCAACAGACTTTTATTGATTCATGAAAATCTATATATTTTATTATGAATGATTTCTACAGATTTTATAGCATGTACAAAATATAAAAACAAAAAACAAAACTAATGCAGCCCAAACACAAAACAAGATAATAACTCATTACTTCTTCAATGTTCAAGTATCTTCTAATAGAAATTGACTCAAAACAATGATTGTTACTCTGTCTAACTAGTTTGTTCTCATTCCTAATCTCCCAACAACATAAAGATACAATATAGATCACTTGGTGTTTATGATTAATTATTCTCATCAATTTTGTTTTCGCCGATTAACATATATCATAACAATATTGGTCAATGTCTTGATCTATAATCAATCAATTGAAATTCAATTGTTCAACATTTCTTTGAACCATAATATAAATTCAAATCGATGAGAATAATTAATAAGATAAAATTTAGTATGTCATAGCAACACTGTTCAAGGTTTTAGGGGTAGACCACAATATTTGGGTTTTAGCTAGGGTTTCATAAATCATTTTTATTGTTAATAGAGTTCAAAGTATCACAATTAAAAAACAAAGAAAATCACATTCAACAACTACAATGAACATGTTGGGTATAAAAAAAAGTTGATATCATAAAAGATTAGAGAAAAGACAAAAAATCAAGAAAGAGAGATGATGAAGGACCAATCTCTTCGCGCGAAGAGAGAAAAACTTTGATATATATATATATATATATATATATATATATATATATATATATATATATATTTTAATAAGATTTTTTTTTTTTTGAAAAGGGAGCTTTGATAGACTTTTTCAAATCTTTGGTCTGGAGGCTGGAAAATTATTGGAGTTTGATATGTATAGTTAATACTACAAAGTCCATGATTATCCATGATTTTCTAATTCCATAAGTATGAATGATATTTTGAATACCTCTGTATTTTTATTCATTTTTAAAAGTCCTAATTGAATACCCCTAGATTTTGGTGGAATTCATGAAGTCTTTAAAAATCTTAATTGAATACCTCAAGACTTTCATGGACTTCTAAAAGTCTATATTAAATACATCCAGACTTTTAAATTCCATAGATTTGTTTAAAAATTCCACTAATTCCATATACAATACACCCCCCTAAACCTTAATTCAAACTCTTTTTGGGGCACAATTCCAGATTCTATAGGAAGCTTGTCATCCTTAAAAACTCTAAACCTCAGGCATAATCATATGAATGGGTCCGTTCCTGAAAGTCTGGGACAACTCTCTCAGCTAGTTCAGCTAGATCTGTCAGAGAATTCCTGGGCAGGTAGTCTATTGGAATCCCATTTCATCTATCTCACTAGGGTAGAGTCGTTTGCAGTCAGCACAAATCAGCCTATGTCCATCATTTTCAATGCGACTTGGGTTGCTCCCTTCATTCTTAACACAATTGACATTAGGAAATGTAGCATAGATCCGTCCTTTCTTGTATGGCTTCAATCTCAAACTGAATTGCCCATCGCTAGTTCGCTACCCTTTCAAGTACTAACATCTCGGGTCCCATATCAAAGGAATGATTCTTGAAGTTTCCCCAAATCGAATATTTGGATTTATCATACAACCAAATCGCTGCAAAGCTTCCATTGCTACTGAAATGTCCAAATCTAAAGCATATAGATTTGAGTCATGAGTGTAAAGCCTCATTAGAACTAGACATCAGCATTGTCTAGTTAAGCTGATATTTTTGAGAAGTTTAGAGTTCAAATAAATACTAATACGTTGTATCTATAAACTAGTAATCGAAAATAGTTTTATATATATTGAAATCTGTTTGAATTTGAATTTCAAATGGTGTGGTTATCAATATCAATCCAATCTGATCGACAAGCAGGATAAGGAAGTTATGCAGCAGTTCCTTAATGGATGGAACTGCATAACTGTTTTGTCTGATATAAAGGATAAACAACGCCTGCATTGATCCCTGCTAGAACACCAAACCTCAATCAAATTGTCCCATTAACAATATGAGATCAAGGGTGGATCTAGGAGAAGAACAATGGAAGGAGGCAGTGGAACTAGTTAGTATCTCTACACACCCTTTGTCTTTTATTTCAATTCATATCGTATACTGCCATATATATGTGCTTATTGTGTTATAGGATTGCAGTGATTTACGCATCCTGACTTAGGATCAGAATAACATATCAGTCCTATATTTGTCATAGTTGATCTTGTTCATGTAAATTTGCAGACATTAGGATAGATATACTGTTTCAGTCCTAAATTATGATACGACTGTTATACAGCAATACTAACATGCAAATTATAGTATAACTTCTAACAATAAGTCATAACCAATTTGAAGGTCCATTTACATTTTTTCCCCCTAATGTCTCCATGCTCAATCTCGAAGGCAATTTACTTTTGGGGCCAATTCCCTCGAGTTTGGACCAGTTGATGCCTAACTTGAGAGAATTGTATCTCTCTGAGAATAAATTGAATGGTACTGTTCCAGCCACTCTGTGCAACATGACAAACTAGGCAATTCTTACATTGAGGAGAAATCAGTTGTCTGGAGAATTCCCTCAAGCATGGAGTCTGTGGAGCAATATACTGGTAGTAGATGTCGGATACAATAATCTCTCTGGTGATATTCCCAGCTCAATGGGTGTTCCAAGCTCTCTTGCTATACTGAAGCTGAGCAACAACTTTGGGGGTAAACTCCCTTCTTTGATATGAGAATTGCCCAGGATTGAAGAGTATCGATCTTGGAAGCAACCGATTCACTGGAAACCTACCTTCAAAAATTTCTGATGAATTGTTAATCCTACGGCTACGATCCAACTATTTCAGTGGGCATATACCCCATGGGTTGTGCCTTCTTCCCATTCTTCATGTCTTAGACCTTGGTGACAACAACTTTTCAGGGACTATTCCCAAGTGTTTTAATGGAATGTATTCCTTGGTTGAAAGTTTTTCCAATGTGAGTCACTATGATAGTTACGTTGAGCAAATCACATCGATGTCAAAAGGAACAGAACTGATATACAACACGACTCTATTTTTCGTCAACATCATTGATCTTTCGTCAAACAATTTAGAAGGCAAAATCCCTGAAGAAGTAAGTAGCCTCGTTGAATTGGGTACCTTGAACTTGTCAAGAAATCATTTAAGCGGACAGATTCCCTCGAAGATTGGAAATTTGCGATGGTTGGAAACTCTTGATCTCTCACATAATCAACTCTCGGGACCGATTCCTCAAAGTTTGTCTTCTTTAATCTCCTTGTCTCACTTGAATTTGTCCTATAACAACTTGGCCGGAAGAATTCCCTCGAACACACAACTTACTACACTTGATGATTCATCAATATACGAAGCCAATCCATTATTGTGTGGGGTTCCTCTTGCAACCAAGTGCTTGGGAGATAGCACACCTGCTGCTCTGGATGGGAAAGACAACAAAGATGAAGATGACAATGAAAAGCTTGGTTTCTATGGTAGCATCGTACTCGGCTTTATCATAGGCTTTTGGGGTGTTTGTGGCACATTGGTTGTCAAGAATTCATGAACAGAAGCCCTACTTATACTCCTCAAAATCGGAACCAAAAGAAAATTACGATTGAGCCCTGCGAGCACTGAGACAACTACCCGAGCAGCGGCACCTTCTCCGACGTCGTCGTCCAAAGCATGGTCTTCAGGTTCGTCAATGTAACTAAATGCCCATGTAATGAACACCACCCACAACGATAATGATGAAGACGACAACAAGTGAACAAAACGGCTTGGTTTCTATGTCAGCGTCACTCAGCTATAGATGTGTCCATACAACATTAGTTTTGAAGAAATCATAGAGGTAATATCTATTTTCGATTTAATGGAGAAGGGGACAAAAATGAAGATGACAATGGAAAGCTTGGTGTGTATGTTGGTATCTTACTTGGCTTTATCATAAGCTTATGGAATGTTTGCGGCACATTAATTGCTTGTGTATGCTTATTTTCAATTCTTTGATAAAATGAAAGATAAAGTAGCATTGGCAACTTCCTTCACAGTGGCTCGTTAGTATCCAAGGATTTAAAAATGTCAGCTTCGGTATATTTGTTTAGTCATATACATTCTGGATGTTATGTTATATGTTACGTTTCATTCTAATATATTGTACAAAGTTGCTTCTGCAGTTTTCCTCAAATGACAAAGTTCTTTCTCGTTTATTTTTCTATTACTATCCTAGCAAATATAATTATTACTTCTTGAAGATTGATGGCCCGAAATATAAATGTGACTATGTGAGCGTTTAAGATGTTGGCAAGCGTGGAATTTGAGCACCAAGACATAATTCCATGACTTCCAAGTCAACATTTTGCAACCACAAACTCCTGTAACAGCAAAGAAGACTTCCAAGTCTTTCAGTTGAGGCCCTTCTAAGTCACCGCTGCTTAGATTAGATTTGGACTACCTCTGAAGATCAAATACTTGATGCCAAGAGACTTTCATTGTGCACCACCCAAAGTCCCAAACTACTATTATATATTTTCATTCTGTTGAAAAGAAAATTGATGCTTTCTTAGCGTAAAAAGTTTATCCCAAATAGACAATCTTTATAAACCGAATTGATTGATAAAAATTGTCTATTATAAGTGCAAAAAAAAAAAAAAAAATCATCGATTCGGTTCAGTGTTAAATTTCTCTTTCTCCACTTAATTTTTCTTATTGAAATAAGAAAATATAGGCATAATTTTGCAAAAAGAAAAGTTATGAATGAACGAGTGAATAAGTAGATGGAATTGTATTAAAAAAAAAAAAAAAAAAAAGTAGACGGAGGGGCATGACTCTCCCTCTAAACTTTTTTCATTTATTTCTATTATTCAAAGAAAATAAATATAAAAATGACCATATTACCTCTCATATTTGGATGAAAAACGTTGAATTTGACGGAAGAGGTGCAAATCGGCAATTTTCACTAAGTTTACAGTGTTAATTTTCGCAATTGCAAGTTAGGGGTGTAAATCGATAATTATTGCCAAATTTAGGGGTATTTTGGCAATTATTATGCTAATATTTTATTTGGAAAGTAAAGTGCATTGTAGTTACGTACAAAATGCTAGTCTATGAAATAAATTAATGAAGGAATTGCAGTGCTAATTGACTTGACCTTATTTTTGTCAGAAATTTCTATATTACTTTTCATATATATACTTCAATTCCAACAAGAAATTACATTTACTTTGCATGATTTGGTTAAGATATACTGAATGTCTCATTTTAATGAAAAGCTCATTTCTTAATTAATCAAAGTCTTGAATTCAGGTGATCGATATCGGGAGCGAGCTGCTTCCCAGTGGAGTGTTTTTATACACACAACTATAGTGATCAATCTAGGTGGAGTTTCATGTGGTGCAAGGAATTCGAACACACGTGCCTCCGGAGCTGAAGGAAGTTCACACAATCAAGATGATCCAGTTTGGAAAATCTTTTAGCGTTTGAAGGTTCCATCTGCTGCAAGGGTGTTTCTATGGAGAGCTTTACATGATGTTCTTTCCTCTTCTTTTAATCTCCATCGAAGACACTTGCTACATTCTCATATATGCGCACGCTGCAACATGGCAGCTGAGACTACATTACATGCTTTGTGGTATTGCTCCAAGGCCAAAGCTGTTTGGCGCATTACTCCCTTCAAAAGTGTTGTTGGTGGTTGCAGAGAAAGCTCTTTTTTGGATTTGTAGGCATGCTATTTCTGTACTTTCTTTGGATGCTCTTAATCTTATTGTGATGGTTTGTAGACACATCTGGCATGCTAGGAAGGAGAAGATCTTCCAGCATAAGTATACATGTCCTCGTATATAATTCTCCCAAGTCTGGGCTTTCCTTGCTAACTTTCGAGCTACTCCAACAAGATCCTTTTCCATTTCTTTAGTTCAGTTATTTGTACATATATCTCACGAAATGTAATCAGGCAAAGCATTTGTTAGCTAGGCATGCGTTTTTGTTTCTTGCATTTCAAGCTTGGGTAGAGGATGGGTCTTCTTGGCTATTCAATGTACTGATATATATCTGATGTAAACATTCCAATTGCTTAATATAATGCAATTCCTTTACCCAAAAAAAAAAAAAAATCTAGGTGACAGTTGATGAGAGAAGTAGCTAGACAGGTTCTTCATTACCAGTAAATGGGTTTGTTGCGTCGAAACTGAGGTATATATTGGAGTCAAAATCTAGTCATCAAGTCAGTGGCTAACTTAAACAGTTTATATATTGTTCTTATATACTCGGGCTTCTTGTCAAGTAACATCCTAAGAGCAACTCCAACAGCTTCCCTATAATTTCTGTATTATAGAAAAGCAAAAGTCAAAGCTTTAGCCTCTTTTTCTTCTCCAACTCCAACAGATTCCCTATTTTACAGCAATCTCTAAAAGCTCCATAATTCTTCCTTAAAATTTTAGAGATTGCTGTAAATTCAGGGAATTTGATTTTTTATTTCCTCACTATCCCTAAAATGGGAAAAGTTATAAGGAATCTGTAGGAGCAAAAGAGACTCATTTTTCCCTAAAATAGAGAAAAATCAAAATATAGAAAATCTGTTGGAGTTCCTCACTTAGTGCCAGGTTCAGATAGTGTTGAGAGTTATCATTCGGCGTGTTCCTACTTACACATTACCAGCCGAGAAAGCCTTATTTTCGTATATAGGAAATTAGATTCTCATCTTTGGCTAGGATTTGATTCTTATTAAACGGGATGTTAGCTACATTTAACGATGATTTTGGTTTGACTAGGAATATATACTTCATACTAGGACGGTGATTTGAGATGTAAATGGATATTTCAACATCAAAGAAATTTCGCAATAGATTCCATACATAGACCAAGTCATACTTGACTTAGACCACTTTGATCAGGCACAACCGCACAACTACAATTATACAACCGCACAGTTTCATCACTTTCATCTGATCCACAACAATGAAACATCATGAGATCAAACTATATTGTTGGCCTGTTGCATATAATGAAGCTCAATCAGTTTTTATCTATTTAGGTGATAATATATAGGAAAAATAACAACTTTGGTCACTCAACTTTTCTTTATTTGACACTTCAGTCATTTAACTTTGAAAAATATCAATTTAGTCACTTAAGTTCGACATCAGCTAAATCTTTGGTATTACTGTTAACTCCACCGTTAATTTTTTTTAAATATTATACATTTTCAAGATATTTTCATCATATCATAAAAATATTTTTATAAACATAAATAAATATTAAAAAAATTATTATTTCCATACATAATTAACCTACATCTCATAGAAACCAAGAAAAAAAAGAAAAAAAGACACTACATCTCCCAGACCTTGCATTAGTGCATTATTGATCGCATATGCAATTATAACCCATAATTGTGTTCACAAAATTGCACACCAGAGGAGTTCATAAAACATATAAGGAGAGCTTTATCAAAATATCATATCGTTGCAGCTAGCAAATTAAAAACATCTATCTCACTGTAGAAGTGAACAACAAAACCCAGAAAAATAAAGAATGACAATTACCATTTCCATGAGTACTAGAGAAGCTTCCAAATTCAATTTAGCAAAAAATTATGAAGAATTACACAACTAAATCCTCCTAATCAAAAAGATTCAATCTTTAATTTCCCTGCACAAAATGACTCAATCCCTAATCAGCCCAGATGAAGAGCTGCTCCTTATCTTTGCACAGAGAAGCCAAGGCGTTGATGGCCTTGATAGCTCTTTCTTAATCTTGAGGACTTGGTCCTAGTCTGCGATGAAGTTGAGAATGTCTAGTCTAAGTTTGGTTAATGATCTAATTATGAGTCTCTCTGTGAGAGAATAATGATCTTTTACAAGGTTTGAGCTTTCAACTTGCATGTAATGGATTAATAAGACTAGAGGGAGAGACTACTGTGTTTGGTTGTGGAGGCCAACTGATCGAAAACCTTCATTTATGCGATTGCAATTTGCAAGAAAATAAATTCAAGAAGGCTCAAATTAATTTTAATTTTTTCAGATTTATCTTTTAATGATTTGACCAAAACGTCCTCAATTTTAACGGTTTGTGAAGAACAGCAGTGACTAAAATGTCAAACGGTGTTAAAGTCGAGTGATCAAAGTGATATTTTTTAAAAGTCAATGACCAAAGTGTCAAACAGATCAAAATTGAATGACCAAAATGATATTTTTTTTCCTAATATATAATTACCATCTTCATTAGAATTTGGTGGTACTACACTATTACTTATACAACCTCAATTCCTCACACATATTATTTTAGTCCTGTCTAGGGTAAGTAGGGTTTGCAAAATGCCAAAATCCACCATGAAGTCAAAACATCGGTTTAGTCTAATGTATTCCTATTAATTAACCAATTTTGTTATGAACTTGAAAAGACGTGCAAACTTGTGAAATGGGCAGAGGACTAATGTGGAAAACAAATTGAATTATATTTTAATATTGAATTTTACTTGCTCGTAGCCTTCTATAAATTGCATCAGATGTGTTCAATAATAGCCATCCACAACAAAGCAAACCTAAATTATGGATAGTTCTGCAAACTCTCCCAACCCTGTCTATCATCTCAATGTTGCTCTCTGTTTCCTCCTTTTGTTTTTAGCCTCTTCATGCCTAAACACTAGTAAACTCTGCTTGGGAGATGGCCTTCCAGTTGTGAAATGCATCGACAAAGAGAGAAGCGCGCTTCTCATCTTTAAGGCAGATCTTATCGATGCTTCGGGTAGGCTTTCCTCTTGGGAGGGTCAAAATTGTTGTCAATGGAAAGGGATTTCATGCAACAACCGCACCGGTCATGTTGAAAAGATGGACCTCTGCAATACAAGTCCAGCTCCATCTATTGATGCTGAAGACCGGGAGTTGGAGGCTTATTATGAGTCCTTTTTGGGGGGTAAGATAAATCCTTCTTTGCTTAGCTTGAAATATATGAGTTACTTAGACTTGAGCTCGAATGACTTTCAAGGGCTTCAAATTCCTAAGTTCTTTGGTCAGCTTAAAAGTCTGAAGTATCTCAATGTCTCATCTTCATCTTTTGAGGGACAGATTCCACCTCATCTTGGTAACCTATCATACTTGAACTATCTTGACCTTAGCGGTAACTATTTATTGAAAATTTCTTCCATAAATTTGAATTGGCTTTCTCATCTCTCCTCTCTAAAATACCTCAGTTTGAATGAATTAGTGGACCTTAGCAATGCAGGAGCCAGTTGGCTACATGTTGTTAACATGCTTCCTTCCATGCTAGAGTTACACTTGTCTAGATGCAACATTGAAAGCCTTCCACTTTCACTTCACACCATGAACCTCACATCACTTTTGATCCTTGATATGTCATTCAATGATTTTAAGTCTCCATTTCCAAAGTGGGTCTTTAATCTAACTAGCCTCAGAGAACTTCACTTGGCCAAGAATTCTTTCAGCGGTCCCTTTCCCAATGATTTCGTTAACCTGAAATCATTGGAAGAACTTGATTTATCTCTTAATGGCCTTCACGGTCGAATTCCCAAATTCTTTGGAAATCTCTGCAACCTAAAGACCTTAATTCTTGCGGGAAACGCATTTGATCAGGGTATTCCAGAGTTTTTGGATGGTTTATCAGGTTGTGCAAATAATAAGTTGGAGTCACTAGACTTGTCTAGTAATAAGCTGGTAGGCGAATTGCCTGCCTCCTTAGGGATGCTCCCCCATTTGCAGTACCTTAACCTCTTCGACAATCATTTGAATGGATCCATCCCGGAAAGTTTGGGACGACTCTCTGAGCTAGTTCATCTAGACCTGTCGGGCAACTCATTGGTAGGCTTTTTAACTGAAGCCCATTTCATAGATCTTGCGAAGTTAAAATACATTGCGCTGGGCAATATCAGTACCCCCAACCTTCTACCTTTCATCATTTTCAATGTGGCTTATGAGTGGGTTCCTCCTTTCAAGCTTGACACCATTGCCATCACGAACTGTCAAGTAGGTCCTGCCTTTTCACTATGGCTTCTATCTCAAACTGAACTAGTATATGTCACTCTAAGCAATACAGGCATCTCGGATTCCATACCAGAGGAATGGTTCGTGAAAATATCTTCCCAACTCCAATATTTGGATTTAGGTTACAACCAAATTCGTGGAAAGCTTCCAGTCCAACTGATAGTTCCAAATTTAGTGACTCTAGATTTGAGACATAATCAATTCCACGGCTCACTCCCGCTTTGGTTGTGTAAGGAGGCTTCCTACCTAAATCTTGTTAGCAATTCATTTTCCGGGCCAATTCCGTTAACTTTTGACCAACATTTTCCAAAATTGCAACAACTGCATCTCTATGAAAATTATTTGAATGGCACGATTCCATCCTCTGTTTGCAATATGCAGAAGTTGTTAATCTTTTCTCTAAGAAGCAACAACATTTCTGGAGAATTTCCTCAAGCATGGAGTATGTGGGGTGACATATACACTGTAGATGTTGGAGACAATCATCTCTCAGGAAATATTCCCAGTTCAATGGGTATCCCAAGTTCACTTTACATGTTGTCGATGAAGAACAACAAATTCGATGGTGAAATCCCGATGGCCTTGGGAAATTGCACCAACCTGAGGAGTATTGATCTTGGTGGTAATAGATTTACTGGAAACCTACCTTCATGGATAGGAACAAATGTATCCAAGGTGTTCATCTTACGACTGCCATCCAATTATCTAAGTGGACATATTCCCCAGCAATTGTGCAATCTTGGCTACCTTCACCTCCTAGATCTTGGTCATAACCACCTCTCAGGTACTATACCAAAGTGTTTGAATAATATGACTGCTCTAACAGATGTCAAGTTCAATGCTTATGCCTTATATCATGCGTATGAACAACAAATAATGGTGACCAAAGGAAGAGAATTCCAATATAACAAGACTCTGAGGTGGGTAAAAAGCATAGATCTTTCCTCAAATAGTTTGGAAGGTGAAATCCCTGAAAAAATATGCAGTCTCTTCGCATTGGTTATCTTGAACTTGTCGATGAATCATCTAAGTGGAAATATTCCCTCGAAAATTGGAAACTTGCGGTCGCTCGAATTCCTTGATCTCTCAGTCAACCACCTTTCGGGACGAATTCCTCAAAGTATTTCATCTTTAACCTATTTGTCTCACTTGAATTTGTCTTACAACGAATTGAGCGGAAGAATTCCTTTGGGCAACCAACTTCAAGCACTTGATGATTCAACCAATATTTATGGGGGCAACCCATCACTTTGTGGGGTTCCCCTTTTAAATAGGTGCTCAGGAGATGACACACCTCCACAACCCACTTTTCCTCGGGGGAAAAGACATGAAGATGATAAAAAGTTTGGTTTTTACGTCAGCGCAGTGCTTGGCTTTATCATAGGCTTTTGGGGTGTTTGTGGCACATTACTCATAAAGAAGTCGTGGAGGTATGCCTACTTTCAATTCTTTGATAGCATCTACGATAAGGTAGCGGTGTCAGTTGCATTGAAAATGGCTTATTTCCAAAGGAAAATTTGATTGAAAGAAAGAAAATAAGTAAATTAGTGTTAAACTTAGCTATGTTATAATTTTCCTTTCGCTATCTTGTAATGTGTAATATTTGATGTACTTTGTTTATATTTTGGCCTAATGGAACCACTGCAAGTGGCCTAGTGGTTCTTGCCTAGTTGGGTGTGCTCCCCAACCTAGGTTCGAACCCCGAAGCTGTCAAAGTGGCCAGGCACTGTGCTGCAATGCACAGTTGGAGCATTTCACATGCCCCGAAGGGGTTTATCTTGAGCCTAGGAAGCCTTTGGGTTCCCCTTGACAAAGTCAAAAAAAAAAAATATTTTGGCCTAATGGATTTTTTTTTTTTTTTTTTTTTTTTTTAAGAATGTGGTCTAGTGGACTTGAGTAGTAAGCTTTGACAAATAAAAAAGAAAAAAGAGTTGTGTTTTTTGGAGGAGTAAGGATGTTAACCCCGCTCCTTACTCCTCTGTGGGCATTTTCATTTTTGTTTTCAATAAATAAGGAAGATGAGCATACCTCTTCGTACTCGCCCTTTGGATTATCATTTTGGTGACTAAAGAGTTTAAACCTGAGTACGGAGATTAATTTTTATTTGATGATCTGTATTCTCTATAATATTTAGGTGAGCCTTAGGTGATTTTTTTTTTTTGAAAGAATAGATAATTTCATTACTTATCTATGACCAGAAAGTACGTACATCAATTATTGTCTTGTTCCAGAATATGTTAAGGCATAAGCCGCCAAACAAATTGACAAGTAATCCTCATTGCAAACAAAATGAGCTCACCTATTCTAAACAAGGGACAAACAAGAGAAGATCGTAACCTAGTGAATGATACATGACTCGAAACAACTAAACAAGTAAGTTTGCCTAGAGACCTCAATTGGTGTACGAAAATACTATTAGTAAATTGCAAAGAGCCTCCCATGAATGTAAGATCCATAAGGTTATGAACTGCAATAAGCCAAAAACAAGCCCAAGCCACCGGTCCACTGTCTTGAGCCTGCACTTGGATAACCCACCACATTTGAACTAAGGCCTAACGACCCAATTGCCCTTGAATATGACAGGAGACTACTCTCCCAGTGGCGGAGACACCACCAAAATCCGACGTAGCAAAAATTCAGATAGTAAAACCTGGGTCCAAACCCAAATCTTCCAAAGGTCTGTGAAATGCACCACTTCAAGCCCCTTAATTGGGCTCAAAACCAACCCAAACAAAACACCAACCACACTGATATGGACACCCAAGATCAGGGCACCCAAACTCAGTGCTTGGCCAATACCATCATCGACGTCCACTACAACCCTGACCATTGTAAACATCGGGGTCGGGACCAGCCAGGCAACATCGCTGCCACCGACAGAAGCTGGACAACTGATCTGTTGCTAGATCTCGCCATCAACATCAGCCATGCATAGAAGCAACACCGCCATCGAAGGTTAGCCAAGCCTGACGGTTAAGCCATACCTTCCACACAGCGAACCTCGAAGAAAAGGAAGTCAAAAATATCAAAAGAACAACAAGGGTCCTAAAGATTGCGGTCAAGCGTCGAATAGATCATTGATGGCGTCCATGGTAGATCAGTGAGAAACACCAATAGCGGGAGGGCGGCCAGAGCCGCATAGGGTGTGGTGTCACTTGTACTGTGGTTTATATATGTGAGCCTTAGGTGTTAAGTGTATGCAACTACAATATTCTATACGTAGAATTCACTTTTGTCCGGCCAAGTATGACGGGTTATTTCGTAATATTGCAACATTAATGAAATTATCGCTTCTTGTAAAAAAGAAACTCTACTCAATCCTTTGGATAAACTCTACACCCATTGGAAGCTAAGGTGTGTAGAGCTGGTCTTCCGCCGCGCGTATTCACCAAGGTTGGTTGGAAGTAGATATAGAAAGCAACTCTGCCTTGTTGATTACTGCATTTCAGACCGTACTAGGGAATAAGTTATAAGAGTTTTTATGGGGGAAAAAAATTTCTAGAATTAGTGAAAAAGGACAAAAACCCCCCTCTATTAAATCAAACTAACCAAACAACAAAGTAGAGAAGCATAAATATGAAAGATAGAGTATGCAGATTTTGTAAGGAACTTTCAAAACTGCCAAACCGCGAAAGAAGGTGTGCATAAGTACATTTTTGGATTTTTTTCACAGTATTTATATAAATGTTTGTAATTCAATGTTTTGTATATTTGTTTGACATTTTATTATAGTATTTATAATCTTTACACAAAAATCCTATAATAAAATTGAATTTTTGTCAAATCAAATCAGCACTGCCTAAAGGGTTTGAACATAGAAAAGTACATATAAGAAGAAACTCCTGAAGAAATCTAAAAAAACAGTTGAGAAAGCTGCATATACGTACTAATAACAAAAAATATCGAAATCAGCTAACAAAAAATCAAAATTCGAAAGGACTTAGGGGGGAAAAAAAGAGAGATGTAGATAGAGAAATTAGTATGTCTTTACCTTAGTAGTATCTTCACTAAAAGTCAACTTTAAACTTGCATATACTACAGAGAACCCTAAAAGCATTGTCAGAGTCATAGTCCTCCGTTGATAGTTTGATGAATAACCTATTATAAAGAGAAAGACAAAGAAAAGTTCAACTTAAAAATGACTTAAAATTATGACAACGCTTGGGAGCAGGAACAGATGTTTGTCTAGTGATGAAATCAGATATTGAAGATGAACCAACGACCTTTGTGCTCTATCAATGGCTTGATCAGTCTCATCCATCATTTGGTGTCCATGATCAATAAGTTGCTGATTTGTCATACCTGCAAAATTTGAAGATAATGTTCAGTTTTGAATAATAAATGACCCTTAAAGACCCATAAATTCAGTTAACCCCAAATGAATTGTGAGAGGAGACCAACCTGAGAGGAGGTTCCAATAACATGCATGAGAGCCTTTGGATCGATCAATATCTAGACGCCTTTATCCTAAACCAATTCGTCGAACAAAATAATTTAACCCCTTTGTTCAAGACAAATCGGAGAAACAATCCAAAACTCCCAGTTGAAATCCGCAGAAGCAGAAAAGTACAATCTACCAAAGATCGTAGCGAAGAAGATAAAGCAAAAAATTGAGGGATTAGAGCAGTGAATTGTTGGCGTGGATAAAAGGGGCGATCAAAACCTTTCGCTATCGCTCTAAACAAGCAGATGGAAACGGTGGCAATCAAAGAACAACCATAGATAGCGCCATAGAGAAAGCATAGGGGTTTAGAAGAGAGAATGTGTCCTTATCTGGAGTAAACAAACAGAGTCAAGCCAATACGCATAGCAACTCAGCGTCAGAGGCATCCAACTCGTGGTAAGGGGCAAAATGGGAAGCTCACTATTCATAAGAGAATTACTGTTCATAAGCTACAATACCCTCAGTCTCTTTTCATGCGTGTGTGTGTATTAGAATCTGCTCACATCCGATCGGTGTGCAGAAGTGGGTGGTTACCAATCTAGAAGTGGATAGCTAATTTCTGAAAAATAATATATATTTTTTAAATTATTTATTGAAATTTTGACTTTTTATCCCTAACAATTAGATAGATATATAAAATTATTTAATATTATGAGTGTATAAAAGTAAAAAATTTCAGTTTTGGCTAACAAAACCTCTTCTTAATAATAGTATTAGGGTGGTGCTATTCACACACATATTTTCTCTATTCACACACCTCCTCTATTTTTCTATTACTTTAATTCAATTTTTTTTTACAAATTACCCTAACTACCCTCCCTTGCAATTATGTTTTTTTTTCTTTTTTATATTTAGCAAGTCAATCATGAATCAAACATCATTATACAATAAATCAATTTTTTTGCTACTAAGATATTATGGTACGGACAATGGCAGCCCTAAACCCTAATCGCCCCGGTTTCGGGGTTTTCCAATGGCGGCCAACTCCGGCCTCGCCCCTAAGTGGAACCTTCCTCTCCACACTTTGTGGCTTCTCTTCAACCCTGCAACACTGGTTAATTGTCTTCGGCGAACACCCCTCCAAAGAAACCTTTTTATCAGAATGGATCTCTCGACCATGAACCTTCTCATGGGGATTCTCGAAGGAGATCTGGCCTCCAGTGTTGGGGCGTTGAGGCCGTCCAGCGCCTGTTTGCAGGGCGGGTTACTTCGGGTCGGATCCGACCGAGTCGAGCGAGGCTAAAGGATGCAGGGCTAGAGTTGCAGGGGATGTCCAGATCTGGTGGGTTGTTCCAGCCATGGCAGGGACAATTCCTTTGTACTCAGAGCAAGGCGACGAGGTGGGGTCGGCTCCGAGTTGCTGAGATGGCTGTTTGGAGAAGATTTCCAATTTGGCAGAGAAGGCGGACTGGCATTGGGGTGGCTACCTTGGTGGGAATGGCGCGATCACGAAGAACAACATCTACTGATGTGGGTTGGATCCGATCTGCACGCGCTGTGGTGGTCCGGTCTGCAGGAGTGGAGGCAGGCAGTATGGCCGCTGGATAGCTTTGCTCCAGGCCTGGATGCACTTCCCATGCTCATTGCAGGAAGGTGAAGGTCCAGCTGGTTGTATGTGCCGGGGTGCCTGCATAATTGATGACAGTGTACAAGCGGCGGCGGAGGCAGTAGCCATGACGGGGTTTGGTGCAGAAGAGGGGGTGCCCAGATCAATTGGGAGACCCACTAATTGGAGGCCCAAATCACTTCTGTGGCCCAGGTCAGGTGGATGGCCCAAATCAGATTGGGAGTATTGGGTGTCCCAAATATTTGGAAATGTTTCTTGGATTATGACCCATTTGTGGACCGAAATGAGGGATCCTAATTCTCTAGGGTTTCGTATCTAGGATCCTGGTGGTTTGATCCATAGCAGTGTTTTTTCCTGCAGCATGCAGCAATGGAGTTTTCCAGGCCTCCCAGCCCTAACTGTTATGGGAAAGGAGGAATCTAATTTTGTTTTTCTTTCTAAACTTTGCCTAATTACTATGTTTAGTTTTCATAGTTGTTAGGCTCGCTTTTGAATAAGTGAGCACTGGTTGTCTAATGGGTGGTGCTAGCATACCACGTCCTAAACTTGTCTAGAGATGGCAAGGGAAGGTATGTATCCGTGCCATTTTGGCTTGAGTTGAATGAAATGATTGATTTGGTTCAAAAAAAAAAAAAATGATATTATGGTACGAAGATCTTCCAAGTAACACTAATTTTAAGCAATAAATATGGTTTTGCTCTCCACACTCTGATTGTTAGGTAAAAAAGTACCGGACCTAATTCAATATTGTGAAGAGAATGCCAATACAATAACTGGTTGGTTTTTTTTTTTTGAACTGAAATGTATAGATGGTAAAAAGTTGGTACACATATAAAAATGAAATGCATAAACCATAGTTGGGGCTGCAAAAGCATAGAGTAAAAAGCAAGGTTTGAAAAATCTCTAGGCGCTAGTCGGGCGGTGGTCAGGGGACTAGCGCCCAGACGCCTAGGCGGTTTTAGTTTTTTAAATCTTTAATTTATTTTTATAGCATAATAAAATATAAAAAGAATATATAACTATATATATAGACTTAATTTAAGATGGGTCTCTTTCTTTTGGAAGATATATAAAGATTTAACTATAATTTAAGATAAGAACAATAAGAATTTTATAAGGATGTATTTTATTCCTATTTCCAATGCCGGTCAAACACATGACTTGATGGGTTTCCTATTCAAGTTGAACACAAACTCAAATACTCAACACGAAGTACGACTCAGGTTAAGAAAAAGAAAATCTGGAGAACCCACGGGAGCTACAGCATCTGCAGAACCCACGCGAGCTACAGCATCATCAATTAAACTTGACAGCTTAATCTAGTTCCCTATCCACTTCTCTCTTATTCTCTTGTCTTCTCCAATCGATCATCGTGCACCAACACCGAGTAATTTATTCAAGGAAAGCTCCAATCCTCTCTCTCTTCCCCTTTCACACTTTTTGTCAAGCCTGAAAAGCCATAGTTTTGTCCATCGCTCCCTCAGTTTTATGATCATAATGGCATGGGTTTGATCTGTAAAGTTGAATTTCTCAGGTTTTGCGACGATGAATCTAGTTTACAGTGGGAATTTGGATCTGCGAGTGAGTTTCAGACTTTTGTTGTTCTTCATAAACGGCCTAAACAGCCCGCCTAGCGCCTAACTACTCGGCCGCCCAGGCGCCTAATCGCCCGCCTATGCCGCCCAGGCGGCCACCCAACTCTAGCCCGTCCAACCCTGCCGATTTCCCATTCCTCGAGTCGGAGAGCCACCACCTAGGCGGCCGAGTTTTAGAACACTGGTAAAAAGTTGCACATGATCTTACAGTAGTAAAGAGCAAACTATCCTTATTTCAACACATTTAATTCCTTTCAACTATAAGCAATGATAAAATTGTCAACACAAATACTTCAATAATGTATACTGGAGCATGAATTACCCAAATAATTTGGCAGAAAATAACAAAAACCAATGTACCAGTCCACAACATTGCTTCATAAAAATAAAAGCTAATAAACAAGAGTAACTAGAAGCATCAAAACCAATCAACCCTCAATAAAAAACACCAACCCTTGCTGAAACCCACCCCCACCCCCACAAACAACCACTCCTTATCTCTGAAACCCCCTTCATATTATAATTGTTCTATGGTAAAATCTTTCATATTCTAGCATAATATAGTAGAACAAACCATGTCTATAATCATAAGGCTGTTGCAAAGTTCTATAGTTGCTTAATGGATTCAAATACACCAAATAATTTCACTTAGAATCTTACCAGGAATGATGGATTCAAAGGGGCTCGAATGATCACTGACCTCATATTTTTCTTCCATGTCTCCATTGCAAATAAAGTGTAAAAATTTTCTCCAGTGATGGGTCTAAAGTTGCTTATTCTGCTTTGATTGAACTTCAAAGCATCACATTAGAGAGATAGAATGACTATGCTAGAGAAGTTTTTGATGAAAAAAAAAAAGAATCGAAAAGAGTTTTGAAGTCCTCTGTGGCTGAGGGAAAATAAGGGTTTGGGATTTGAGGATGATTGAATTGCCAAATAGAAAAAGAAAAAAATTAATTGCAAGGGAGGGTAGTTAGGGTAATTTGTAAAAAAAAAAAATTAAAGTAACAGAAAAATAGAGGGGGTGTGTGAATAGAGAAAAATGGTGTGTGAATAGCACCACCCTAGTATTGTAGATAATATATAATTTCGTGCATGGGGCTGAGCCTCCCAGGTAGGTTGGGTTTCAAACTCCTTCAAAAAAAAAAAATGCACAACATTAAATAAACACTTGTATGTTTTCAGCTATAAATAAAGAGTAATTTTCTATTGGAACCTCCAAATTTACTTACTTGACCTCATTGCTTTTTACACCTCCTATCAAATTTTCTAGTATAAATTTACTCACTAAACATCACTCAAGTTCCTGAAATAACCTCACTCATATAATTTGCAAACAAACTATTAATTACATATTCATTCCTTAACCAGATTACATAAATCTCTTATTTAAGAAACTCAAACACAAGGTATTGGGCTTTAAAACTTAATTTCTAATAAAAAAGTTTTTTTTACTTTTTTTTTTCTCTTGTAGATGTGCAAAAAAAAAATGAAGAGTAATTTTTCTTATGTTTAATTATTTTCTCTATTTTCTGTACCTCATGATTAATTATTTAATAGTTTTTTAGATTTTTTTTTTACTGCTAGCTCTTTTTTTTTTTTTTTTTTGTAAATATAATGAATAGACTGGGATTTAGGTCATAAAATGATTTCTTTTGTTATCCCTCACCAATATGCATTCAACATATATGATGATAGGAATTTTTATGTCACATGATCTTGATTATAGTTTTAATTCTTATTAAATATATAAATGCTTTAATGAGTATGTAGTGAAATTAGAAAATGAAAATAGATAAGGAAAATAGTAAAGAATGCAATATAATATTATTGAATTGGAAAGTCTAGAGAAATTAAATATAATATTTTTTTGGTATAATTATTGTCCTTAATAGTCATTTTATAAGAGGTTATATATGTCATTTAATAATTCATAATTTTTTTTTTGAATCAAAATACTTTCACTGAAACTTAACGAGTACACTCGTTTAAAATGTCATCCCGTATAAACTCGGGAGCAATTATAAGCCATGTTTGGCTGTCACTATTACACAAAGAATGACTAGCTATTCTATGTGCCACCATATTAGCATCTCTAGGAACATATCTGACCATGTAATGCACATGCCTCGCATTAACTCCTTCACTTCTTCAAGTATAAAGCCCAAATTTGAACAATCTGTATCTTCTTGCTCCAAGGCATGCACAAGTAGTAGACAATCAGTTTCGAATTATACCTTATCAAGTTGCAAAGTTTGGGCCAACTTCACACCTTCATATAGTGCTAGAAGTTCAGCATGAAAAGGGGAAACCACTTGATCAAGTTGCTTCATTGTAGCTGCCTTGAATGTACCATCATGGTCACAAATCACTGCTCCCACGCCGCCTCTATTAGCAGCAGCAATATAAGAACCATCGCTATTACACTTCAACCAACCATTCTCTGGAGCCTCCCATCCCCTTCGTTGCACCCTTGGAGTCAGTTCAGAGGTATTTGCTTTAGCAAATTCATTAAACCAACACATAGCTACCATAGAAGCTTCACGTGGATGCTGTCTACTACCTTCCCACAATTGTGCATTCCGGTTTTTCCAAATAGCCCACATAACCTGTCACGCCCCGAATTTTGAATAAATAAATTCAAATCCGAAACGCGATAACTTAACAAGCACAAGAAAAACACTTAGAAAATTTTTCATTTAAATTAAGCAACTAAACAAACTGAGCTCACAATGTCAATACCGACTCGTTCTTTAGAGTCACATATTACATTACAAATAGTTTACAAATTAAACTGAATGAAAATTCAATAAGTAAACACACCCACCACAACTCACTACACAGCGGAAGACTTAAAACTAAGATTACCCTTTGACGTCCACGCTACCGAACGTACCCCTCAGTTTCGACGACGATTAATCGATATTCTAACCTGCACAATAAACCCTACACCATAGAATAGTGCACCGGGTTGAACAAAACAAACCCGGTAAGCTTTTTAAGCTCGTATGAGTAAACTCAATTAAAGTGACTCACGTCACGCAAGCTTATAATTTCTCAACTCGTGAGATAAATTAAAGCAACAACATTTAACTCCACAAAACACAACCACGAAATCACACTTCTTTCCTCTCAACATAAAGCATTTATCACCACAATGACGTGATAAAACATTTCTTGACTCTCTACGAGTCTCAACCACAACTGCACTCACATCATTAAAGTAAATAAAACCAGTAATTCCCTGCTTAGACAATTAGTTCAGGAGATCACTAAAAGCACACAATTCAAATCATAGCAACTCCTGCATATAACTTAGTTCAGGAGATTACATTAAAACAAACAATACAAAAGGCAGTAATCCCTGCATATAACTTAGTTCAGGAGATTCAATTAAAACAAACAATTCAAAAGGCAGTAATCCCTACATATAACTTAGTTCAGGAGATTACTTAAAATTCAACAATTAAAAATAAAAGGAAAATCAATGAAGAAGTCAAACAACTCACACTAAAGTTAATGATCACCCATCAACTTCGACTAGAGTAGATGATCACCCATCAACTCCCAATAAACACCAGATCCGAAGATCAGAAAACAGTCACCACTGTGACTCCAGATCCGAAGATCAGAAAACGGTCACCATTGTGACTCCAGATCCGAAGATCAGAAAACGGTCACCACTGTGACTCCAGATCCGAAGATCAGAAAACATTTACAAAGAATCCCACATGACTCAAAATGTTACCCCAACTCAATTACTCTTTCAACACGACAAATCAACAAGCCCCTGATATAACGAATTTTCCACAAAGAGTAAACGCACAAAACCACATTCTGAATAATTCACAGTTCATACGCACATCACAATGTCACGCCATCCATATATATATTTCACGTAAATATATATATACGTAGTCATTCACGCAGGAATGACCACTAATACCAACTATAGTTCTATAAATTATACTTCTCGAAAATCATTTTATATCAAAACATTGTTTTGACTTACCCATGAACCGTTGTCGATCAAGTTCATATATTTTAAAACAAATAATTTGTTTCGATAAATACGATTTTTCATGCTAACAATTAAATATACTAAATTAAAACATAACTACTTTATCAACCGAAACACCGTGAGATTTACTCACCTCTAACTCCAGCTGCGTCTTCACACAAATACCAAGACAAGCACAAAATCATCCAAACTCCGCTCACGCAATTCCGTCAATCACCTAATCACATCAAGGTCACACTCAATACCACACAATTCACAAAACACAATTATACGACGATCCATAGTCGGATCCTCATTCGAGACCATTCAACATCTTCGAAACACTCCTACGATCAATAAAACAAAACTACAAGTCGATCGAACGGCCGAATCCTCACAGACCGAAAACCGATCAATCGAAAACTCTAAAACCCTAACATGCTCATACGATCTCCAAAAATTACAAACTATATATCGAAATGCTCGTATCAACGAGTAGATCACAATGAGGGACATAAATTGTCCCTGAGGTGGCCGGAAGCCGCCGGAAAACACCACACACAGTGGCGGCACCGCCGCCGGACCAAAGTCAGAATTTGGCAAAACTCCTAACATCTAAGTCCTTCATCTCAACTCGAATTCCAAATTTCATAACTAACACAAAGTCTAAATCATAGCCGTTTGGCCGGAATTTACCTCGCAATATCTGAAATTCAATGAACTCTAGAATTTCAAAGCTTCGATTCGTCCTCCACAAGTGAAATCGTCTCAAGCCGCTTTGGGAGAAGCATCAACGTCCTATGGCTTCAAAAGCCCTCAAGAACCACCGGTAATGGTGGCCGGAAAAAGAAGAACCAATGGAGGCGATTTCGTCCCCGACGAGGTTGTCTTCTCGGCCTTGTAGCGCCTCCTACAGCTCGTATTTCACTTCGATTTCTTCTACAAACTCGTAAAGGGGGTCAAGACGAGAAAAGCCCACTTTGTTTCACGTCAATCGGTGGCTGGATGAGGAAGATATGGCCGAAAAACTAGAGAGGGCGAAATCTGGGCTCGGGAGAGAAAAGGGCTCGGTTTCGGTTTTCTGAAAATTCTGTCCTTCTTTGCAATTTTCGGACTTTTCTCCTCTTTATAGAATTTTCCCAATTTTCAATCGTTCATAACTTTCTCATACGAACTCCGATTTCCGCGTTCCACATGTCCACGAACTCGTATAGACGCGCTCTACGACTTTCGTGAATGAAGTTTTGGGAGAAACCCAACGTATAAAAAGTCAACCTTTGCAACCCCCCTAAAACCATACTTTCTGAATAAAAATTCATCTGAAACACTTCCGCTCCGTCCACGAGCCACGAAACCGTCCAATAACCATAAAATTAATTCCGGAAAATTCTCGGAAAATAAATACGAATTTCCGGGGCATCACATAACCATTAAGGCCTTATTAAACTGCTCCTTACTGAAAGTATTAGCTAACAATAATAGCCAATCTTTCAAGTCAGATACTACCACCGTAGGCATTGGCAACGCAGCTGCTACCCAAGCATCTAATGCATAACCGCACTGAGTGAATAAATGAACACCATTCTCTAGGCCATTATTACATAGCAAACAACTAATTTCACCCAAATAGCCCTTGGAACTAAGGCTAGTTCGATTAGGCAGAATATTCACGCACGACCTCCAAGCATGGAGAGCAACTTTCGGTGGCACTTTAGCATGCCAAATAGCTGCCCATAACTTTCTATAGGGGTCAACTGGTGCAGGAGGAGCCAACATGAGCCCTAAAGCAATATCACGAGCAACAAAATATGCACTATTTGTGGTAAAATTACCCTTCTTATGAAAATGCCAGACTAACCTATCATTTGAAGCCCGACGACCAAGTGGGATACTCAAAATTAAATCTCTATCCGCCGGTGTAAACCACTGATTAAGTATTCCAATCACGCCAAATATCAACAGACTCCCCATTACCAATTTGCCATCTAAGTGCACGTAGCAGAACAGTTCGAGCTTCACATATACTACGAAAAGGAAAAGAACTTTGCAGTACTAAAATCACCTTCGAGATAATAGACAGCCTTGTACAGTCTAGCTATAAGTGATTCTGGATTTTTTAAGATTCTCCACCCTTGCTTCGCAAGCATCGCAAGATTGAACCAGTGAAGATTCTTAAAACCCATACCACCCTCCATTTTAGGAATACACAATCTATCCCATGAATGCCAATGAATTTTTTGCTTTTCTTTCGAGTCTCCCCACCAGAAGCCTGCACACAGTTGTTGTAGATCATCACACAAACCCACTGGGAGCATATAACAATTCATAGCATAGTTTGGGATTGTTTGAGCAACCACCTTTATTAGAATTTCTTTCCCTGCACCACTAAGTAGCTTTGCACGCCAACTCACCACCTTCTTTGTAAGCCTATCTTGTAAGTAACTGAAAGCAGCAGTTTTTGATCTTCCCACAAAAGTAGGCAACCCTAGATACCTATCATGCTTGTCAACTCTCTCAACTCCAAGCAAATTATCTAAAAAGAGTTGCCTCTCCATGCACACATTTTTGCTAAAAGCCACATTACTCTTCTGTAAATTCACACGCTGCCCAGAAGCTATTTCATACGTATGCAAAATATTACGATACTGTTGACATTCCTCATCAGTTGCTGCCCCAAATAAGAAGCTATCATCAGCAAACAACAAATGGTGAATTCTTGGAGCAGTAGGAGCTATAACTATCCCTTGAATCCACTGCTGCTGAACAAAATATTCAATCAGAGAGGATAGACCCTCTGCACATAAAATAAAAAGATATGGTGATAGTGGATCCCCCTGTCTGATCCCTCTGGAGGGTCTAACATAGTCACGTACCTCTCCATTCACAAGAAAAGAATAGATGACAATGTTAATACTAGCCATAATTAACTCCACCCACGTAGCATCAAAACCAAGCTTCAGTAACATAGCTTTAACAAAAGGCCACTCCAATCTGTCATAAGCCTTACTGATGTCTAATTTTAAAGAAAAATGACCATCACCACCCCCACGATTTGTATGTAAATAATAAGCCAGTTCAGTTGCCACAAGTGTATTATCTGAAATCAATCGGCCTGGTACAAATGCACTCTGCAAAGGTGAAATGACTTCTCCCAGTATTTTCTTCAACCTATTTGCAAGAACCTTAGAGCAAATTCTATACAACACGTTGCATAAAGCAATGGGCCGTAGGTCAGTCATATGCTGAGGATCCTGAACCTTAGGTATCAATGTCACATGAGTGTAATTAACCTCTTTCAGTAACACCCCTGATGAAAGAAAATGCCTTACTGCCGTACAAACATCCGGTCCAACCTTAGTCCAATACTTTTGAAAAAAGAAAGGAGACATACCGTCCGGTCCGGGAGATTTTGAAGGATGCATTTGAAAGAGAGCTACGCGCACCTCCTCATCAGAGTAAGAAGACATCAACTCCTGATTCATTGCCAAAGACACCTTAGGCTGCACAGTATTAAGGATCAGCTCTCTAGCTGTTGGGTTTGAACCCTCAGTAAGAAACAATTAATTTCTGATAATAAGAATTAACTACCCTCTCAATCTCGTGGGGCTCATTAACCCAACGACTGGTATCATCAAATAGTCCCAGGATTTGATTACGCTGCCTTCTATTAGAAGCACGACGATGAAAATAAGCAGTATTACGGTCTCCACCCTTTAACCACAAAGCCCTAGACCTTTGTATCCACACGGTTTCTTCCTGTGTAAGCAACTCTTGGAACTTTACTTGGAGTGCTTGCTTTTCTGCGATATTAGACGCATCAAAAGGTGTCTTCATTAACTCATCTAACCGAGCTCTTACTGCCCGCAATTCTACCTGTCGAAACTTGAAAGTATGCCTCTACCATTTGTACAACTCCTGCCCAGTTTGTTTTATACGCTAACACACCTTGCTCATAGGATCACCAGCAGTAACCGTTTGCCAGCCTCTCTGAATCACCTCCTCACATTCTTGGTGAGTAGCCCAAAACTGCTCAAATCGAAACCTTGCTTTCTTCCTCCCAGAGTGAGGAACTGGGGCATCACTGACCTCAACAAGGAGAGGACTATGATCTGAAATACTGGGGGGCAGGTGTGTAGTACGGGAACAAGGGAACAAATTACGCAGTCCTACATTCCATAAACTCCGATCTAGCCTCTCCTTAGTTTGGTAATCAAACCATGTGTACGGACTACCAAAATATCCGATATCAATCAAGTCACAATCTGCCATTGCTTGTTTGAAGGCTTGCATCTGTGGGAGCCTACGAGGCACACCTCCCATTTTCTCAGTGTTATCTGCTATTTCATTGAAGTCCCCGACTATAATCCAAGGTAGATTAGACTGTGCAGCCAATTGTCTCATCAAATTCCATGTCTCTGAGCGATCTGCAGCCTGAGCGAATCCATAAATACCAGTCAGCCTCCACTCCGCCGCTGAGCCCCTATCTCCGATCGAAACATCCACATGACGAGTAGAGTAGTTTCGAATATGGACAGGTACATCATTCATCCACAGAAACGCTATACCCCTTGAACCATCTCCCTTTGGCTCCCCCAAACAATTGTCAAAACCCACCTTGATCCTTAGGGTTTCAAGTTGTTGCTTATCGCATAAAGTTTCAGAGAGAAACAAGATCTTTGGTTTCTCCTGCCTGATAATATCAATCAGTGCTCGACGTCTGTAGCTTCCCACGATACCTCTGCAATTCCATGCCAATACACGGAATGTCATGCTTTCACTGCCGCTGGAACAACTATACTGCCGCTGGGACGAACGATACAGCCGCCGCGCTTTGCCGGAGATTTCTCTCACTTAGGGTTTTCGGTAGCGACCGAAAGTTTTTTTTAAAGTTGTTGCCTCCTACAATCACTTGATTTTTAATAATTCATAATAGAGTGAGGTTAACTGAGCAGATTTGGAGGTCCCAATAGAAACACTCATAAATAAAAAGAGAGAGAGAGAGAAAAAAAAAAGTAATTCAAATTCATCATCCTACAATTTATTGTCCCAACAGCCCCTCCAACTTTTTTTTTCTTTTTTAAGAAAAGAGTAAAGGTCGGTGAACTATGACATGTAAGTTATTGATAAAAATTATTATTGTGGAGGTTACAGGCTTGATTCTCACTAGTATGAAAACAAAAAAAAAAACAAAAGATTTCAAACAGTACATGAACTACTGAAAAGTCTACCATGGACTTTTATAATAAACTCTTATATCTTGGGCCATTTTTGTACTTTACTCCATTCTTATGCTAAAAGATAGGGCTGTCATTTGATTTGGTAATTATCGAACCGACCGAATACCAACCGATATTTTAAGTTTAATAAACCGACTTTTTGGTAATCTAAATCGATAAAACTGAAATCGAATATTACCGAAAAATTAGTTGGTTTGGCTTTGGTAAATACCGAATCTACCGATTATCTAAATACTAGCCATAAACACTCTAGTTTTCAATACATATACAATGTATATTAAAAAATATAAACATAATTATTTTCATAATAGTATTAATATTATTACTAATACTACATGAATAGTACATGTGTACATACCTCCAACAATATGGAGTATTTGCTATCTCACCAAGCATAAGTAACACCCTCTTTGGGACACCCACAAGCCATGGTGAGGCCCAACCGCTACTTGCATCTTGTAGCCCTATGTTCAAGCTACGCTACGGTATCCGGAAGTCGCAAATCCGTCGCCGGGAAGCCACCTTTCCGGCCTTGCCAAGTTACCTCCACAATATGCTTTTCTAGACTAGAATAGTGACTTTGAGTCCCACATCTAAGAAAATGTAAATGAGGGAGCCTCCTTCCCCTATAAAAGGAGACTCCTTCCCACTTACTCAACACTACATTACATCTTTTGTAATCCCTTTGGGCCACAAGGCCCGAACACACTAGTTAAACATTCAAGTAGACGTAGTTTCCCGCTAAGGCGGGAAATGAACCACTATCCATCTTGTGTCGTTCTCTCTCTCTCTCTCTTTAAAGCTAACTAGAGACCCCTCGGATCTCTAACGTTAACAACATGTATTTTAAGTAACTTGGTAAAAGATAGTTAAATAATTAGTTTTATTGAAAATGACTAAAACTTGAAGTCATGTACATAAGATCGAAATATTTGAAAAATAATTTTTATTACAAAGAAATACTTGTTGTAAAGTTAGTATATCGAAAACCGAAGTACCGAATTTGGAAGTTATGATTAAATACCGAAAATTATGGTTGATAATCGATTACTCTATTTTGAAACCGAAAACTTTGGCTTTGAAGTTGGTAAGGCCTATAACCGACTCGAACCGACCGAGTGGCAGCCTTACTAAAAAAGCATTCGTGGCACAAAACTGAAAGAGGAAAGTGGTCAAAACGTGGAGAAATAATGCAAACAAAAATTTCGACCCTTTTATCCAAGAACTTGGTCCAATCCAGTCAGCCATTTTTCGTTGCAATTTTATTAGAAGAAAATGAAATTATCACGATAATCAAAATCCAATCCTTATCCCAGTATCCATCATAGAAGAAACGCGAAGACAAGTGTGGAATTCCTTAAAATATACAGAAGGTTAAAGAAATTTTGGGGTCTTGAAGGCTTAAAACTAGTATTTACGGAATTCTGAAAGAAATCATGTATGGTTTTTAGCTCTAATTCTGCGAAACGAAAGCCGCAGCTCGATCAGCAAAACCATTGATATAAATAAGGGGACGTCTAAATCGACCAAAGACGAGGTGTTTCTAATCATTGTTGGTGCTTCAAGCTGAACTGATTTGTTATCTTTTCTTGGTTCTTGTTCCCATGTGATAAACTCTACTCCATCTCATGTTACTGAGTATTTTCTTTTGTGATCGTCTAGAGTATAGTCCGTAAGAGAGGTTAATTATTTTCATTAGTTGAATCTCATTTGTACTGTTCTATTTACACTCCGCATTTCATATTGTTTGTCTTAGCTAGGAACTTCTTGCGTATTGTTGTATCTGTTTGTGTCAATTTGGGTAATGATATATTTTTCAGTTTATTTTTTTTATTGGGTAATATTAATGGTCTATTGCAATAGAGTTGACTTGGCTTTTTCCCAGGAAATTTTAGTAGTGCTTTTATCTTGAAACAACTAATTTAATTGCGTACAGTACATGCATGAAGACCAAAATAATAATATGGATTGAACGGTTGAAGTAGCACTTTTTTTTTTTTTTTTGACAATGAAGTAGCACTTTAGTAGTGCTTTATCTTGCAACAACTAATTTAATTGCGTACAGTACATGCATGAAGACCAGTAATAATAATATGGATTGAACTACTTTATTTATCCTTTAAACCTGTAAGTTAAAAGGGTTCAATACTAATATATTTAAACATTTGATGATGTGAAAGCAATATGTGAATTCCACAGCTATATATATATGGCACCATCGTCTCGGGTCTTCTCGATCGATCAAGGCACAGTATAATTAAGCTGCAAAAGCATAAATAGAATGATAAGTAAAACAATTAGGCAACCCCATGAAATTTGAATTCTGAGCAGCATGCATGCATATATAGAGAGAGAGAATCATGATGACAAACTGATCGATCAAGAAGAACAACATAAGTACTACCGACTCGTAATATAATCTGAGATAAATATTGGGAAACCAAGTTACCTCCGCACTTGCCCTTGGGACGTCTGGGATCATTACAACGTTTAGGTATGGTGACTGCGATTGCTGGGTTGAGGCCATGACTCTGAACTTCTTTAGAGAGCACAATGGCACAAAGGCAACGCTTATCGAAAATGAGACCTAGCAGTACTCTGCTAGGGTTGAGCGGCCGCCGCCCTTGGGCGAGGTTTTGCAGCACCTTCCAGCTAGAGTTTCAACCATGGAAGAAGAAGAAAGAAGAAGGAAGGAGGAGAAAGGAAAAGAAACGCCGAGAAAACTAAGGACTACATTGTGACCGGAATTTCTGATTACATTTTTACAACCATACATTCTCTTTATATACTAAAGCAAACTAAGTGAAATAACCTAGGCCTGGGCACGGGTCGGGTCGGGCCCGAATTTTGCCAGAACCGAGACCGAGCCCGAAGTAATCAGTCCGGGCCAGTTCTGTCTATTTAGGATGTGAGAACAGACAGGAGCCCGACTCGTTATGTTTTGTGTCGGCTTTTCGGGCTTTTCGGTCTGAAACCGTAGTGGGTGAGGTTGAAGACAACAGCAGTCCCAACAGCCAAGCCACTTCTTCAGCTTCTTCGTTCGAGCGGAAGGTCTCCAGATCCAGATCTGTCGGCTGCAGCAGCTGGAGCTTCTCCGACGACTTACGACTGGTTTCGGCGATTACATCTCAAAAGGGTCGAGTCTCAAAGAGAAAGCAAGCCCAAACGCTCATCATCATCAGCAGCTCGCAACGGCGCCGAGCGTGTCAAACATGATGACTTCATCTTCTTCATCCTCTTCGTCTTCCTCGTATTGGGTGTCATTCTCGAATTGAAATGAATGGAATCGGAATCGGATTCAACTTTGGGAAGAAATTTGTGTTGATGCCATTAAATTTGGGATGAAATGAACTGGGTTTTAGGTTTTCAAATTGAATAATCAAGGATTTGGAAAGAACTAGGGCCTGAGATGGTTTAGAGAGAGCGTGAGAGAGAGAGGCTGAGAATGAGATGGTTCGATCATGTGGCATACTGACATGATAAGCTCATTCTTTAATATATTATATAATAAGCTCATTCTTTAATAATTAGTGCAGGAGACAAACTGACAAAGTGGAGACAAAGTGTGGGCTTGGTCGCAACAGTTTCACTGCTTTAGAGTTTTTTATATAATATATTATAAGATCACCCAATAATATAGGGAAACGTGTCACTGGCAAATGAGGGAAAATGGGCCAGTTCGGGCTTATTCGGGCTTTCGGTCTCATAATATGTGAAGCCTGAGACCGAACCGATATAAGTACATTCGGGTCGGGCTTTGCACCGAACCGAGAATTTTCATATTAAAACCGAACCGAATCGGGCTTTTTTGCTCGGTTCGGATCGGGCTTTCGGTCTTTCGGGTCCAAACGCCCAGGCCTAAAATAACCAACACTCCTATATTACCCTTAATATCCCCCCTCAACCATATGCTGGGGTACCAAGCATAATGGTTGGAACAAAGAAAAACAATGGAAAGCAGAACCCCAACAGCTTCAATCAGTTTTCCCACCAAAGCAGAAAGCATCAGTACCCCATTATTCCAACGGTCTGCCTCAAAACAGGGCTCCTATCATGATCCATGAGCTTTGCCAATCTAAAATCACCAAGCTTTTTGTAATGAAATTCCCATCCAGCAACTTATTACCAATCTCTCTATGAATCACTTTTGCTGCCCACATTATATCAAAAACAGATGCTAAACCAATTGCAACATTTTGCCTATGAGGCCAATCCAACAAGTTATCGTCTTCAGTTTCTTGGTAAGGCACAAATTTCTTTACACAATTTCAGTGGAACCTTCAGCAGAACAGATGGACATCCTTAATACACACATTCACATTATCAGCAGGGCCCATATATAATTGTTGCATGCCAATGGAACATGCCATAGTTCACCAACCCTGCCCTTTCTTTTAATAGCATAACTGTGAGAGCAGAACAGCCACCAAGCTGAGATACCCAAGGTCAGCAAAGTAACTACAGTAGTCCCATCTTGAGTGGAGTGGCCACAGCCTTAGCCCAGAAGAATATAGGAAAGAAGACGAATGAAGAAAAGTGCATAAGGCAAAAGATTGAATGGTAATTTTACAGATTTTGATCTTGATTTGGTAATTGTACAAAAGCAAAAGAAAAGTTGAAAATGAAAGGAATTGGATAGTATTTTGACTGGTAATTGTACAGAAATGCATAGAGAAAACAAAAAATATCTTGGTATTTTGACTGGTAATTGTACAGAAGCAAATTGAAAGAAAAATCTTAAAGGAAATCATAACATATCAACATCAACCTTCAGTAGCATATGATCAGATTTTACTTAAAGAGTACCAAATCATAACATATCAACATCAACCTTATCACACCAAATACCATCACCTAAGCAGACAGAGTTCATAATCCAGGTAATACGGGGCAATCGATAAGCAAGAGTAGGTCAACAGCAGTAGCACTCAATATACCCAACTTAATTTTCAAGAAGCAATTGAAGCAATTGAACTTTCATGAGAGGTACAGTCAAGATTTTACCAGAAGAAGATAGAACGCAACGTTTGAGCCAAAGCTTGAACCACACACACTCTGAAATTTCAACACCGTCAGAGTCGGAATTGTCGTCTGTAATCTCCGGGCCTGAATCGGCAACGACACAAATGCCGATGGAATCTCATCGGAAGCCGTCGAGTTATCTTGACCTCCGGTCGGAGATAGAGGTCCAGTGGTCACCGGCGACTCGGCGAGAGTAGAAAGTAGAAAGACGTCAACTTCGGAGATGGTAAGAGTTCGTTATTGGACGACCGCTTGGTAAAGACGAGGGATTGAGAGAGATCGACATTTTTAGGGTTTGGGAATTCCGATTGGGGGATTTTGGGGCTTATTCGATTCAATTTCTGCTATATTGAAACACAAAAGAAACTAAGAATGGAGAGAATTGTAGCGGAGAAGCAACGGTGGAGCGATGGTCAGGCCGCCATGGATTTGATACCATGCTAGAGTTTCAACCATGGAAGAAGAAGAAAGAAGAAGGAAGGAGGAGGAAGGAAAAGAAACACCGAGAAAACTAAGGACTACATTGTGACTGGAATTTCTGATTACATTTTTACAACCATACATTCTCTTTATATACTAAAGCAAATTAAGTGAAATAACCAACACTAGTAAAATTAACCTGTTACGTCCCGTATCTCAATTTACCCGTTTACTAGTCATTTGGACGGTAAACGACAACTACTTTCACTTTTACTGTCGTTTCGGTACTTTTAGTGTCCCTAAAAGTTGACTTTTTGTTCGGGTCAAAATTTGAGAAAATTTCCTTCATGAAAGTTGTAGAGGACGTTAAACCAAGAGTGTGTATATGTGGTTCGTAAATATCGGAGTTCGTATAAGAAAGTTATGGCTAAAACACGAAAGTTACTGCTCATGATAATTAGTATATATTGAAATTTACTGTGGGTAGGTCAGATTCTACCCAGCCTCTTTCTCTCTCCCTCTCCGACCTCTTCACCTTCTTCCGGCCATAACTCCTCCATCTGGCGACGGATTTTGACGCATAAGGTGTCGTTGGAAAGCTCTCTTCCTTCTCTTCATTTCTGGGTTCGTTTGGTAGCTTAATTTGAACTGTGGAAGGTGCAGCATCAAGAAGAAGAGGACGGTCACTGTAGCAGATTGAGGTCAATGCCGGTTTCTCCCGATTCCGGCCACCACAGATGACAAACCTTAGTCCTTTGGAAGCGCCTTGAGACGTAGATGATGCTCCCCAAGTATTTTGCAGCGATTTGAAGCGTGGAGGAAGAATCGACGGTTTGAAGTTTGGGGTCACTATTCACAAATCGGGTTCAAACTTCTCCTTAATTGTTGAGGAATAGTTGTTACTGCTTCCGCATTGTAGGATTTATCGATCCTTTATCCTCTTTACTTTTTATTCTATTACACCTGTTTTAAAATTGCTCTGATAACCGTGGAATTATTGTTTTTAAGTTGAGATTTGTGCAATGTGAATTGGAAGATGTTGTGATTTGGGGAGCAGGGTGGCTCCAGGAGAATAAGGATGGATGGTTTAGAAGTGTAAATGTTTTGCTACAGGTTTTGGGTAGTCCATTTTTAGGGGAAGTTCTGCCAAATTTTTAGTAGAATTTCTTCTAAGGTGGGCCCCGCAGGGCCTCTTCAGATTTCGGGGTGAAATTCGGGGCGGGTCTTGTCAACTTGGTATTAGAGCTTTAGGTTGTCTGATTCTGTAGACAATTTTCTATCATGTCACTTTATATGCTTGATGTTACACAGTACCTCCCGAGTGATGGCCCGACTGCAGCGGTTCCCCATCGTTTACTCTTCGGTGTTGATGTATTCATTAAGTGTGTAAGGTACATGTCTAGATGATGTTCCTTTAGGTGCTATGCCTCTTGTACGCCGACCTCCTAAGGTTTTCGTTGCGTAACGGATGGTTCGCATGTTTTGCACATTTTCCCTACTGATGGTAGAGTAAGACTACTCTACAATTTCGAGTTGTGCTACGAAGTATGATTCGAGGAAATGTTGTGGTTATTTCTTCCTCGATGCTAGTAAGTTTGTTGGAGCAGGGTTTAAGGTGCGAGAACGGAGTTCGATTCCGTGCTTAAGTGAACAAGACGAGCGACTATAGCTTTGGGTCGTCTCCGAATACCTAGAATCATAATGGTTATTTGAAGTGGGACTAGTAGTAATAGTGGTTCTGACTTTGAACCGAGTTTCAGGGATGTGTCACGTAGACGTGGTTGGTGTTGCGAGCATCATTTTGGAACGATACCATGCAATTCACAAAGGAAACCGGATTGGAAATTCCTCCATTTGGACACCATGGGCTGTTGACCTGACCATGACTTGTGGACATAGTTTTGTTCAAGTGAAGGAAATTGATTTTTGTGTCTCTTTGTGTTATGAACTAGTTTTCTTAAGTTTTGGATCGTAGTGAGTATGGAGATGTACAGAAGTGAGTTTTTGAAGTCATTTTGTGTTTTAAGTTTAAGTAGGCGGGACGCTTAAAGTTTTGCAATGGAGTTTGATCTTGGTCGGTGAATAATGGAGAGGATTAGAACCAACTCTTTGTAAATGATATTGTACGTGAGTGTGTGTCTTTGGTTATTGATTTTAGGTGAAATGGTTTAACGCAATTTCGGGGATTGATGGTAGTGACATTGTTGGGTATCCATAGTGGTTCAAGCGAATTACTATGTGATACGGAGTTTGATTCGATTTCTGAATCGTGAAGTCATAGGATTTGAAATGTAGTAAGTTCTTGAAGGAGCAATTGATAGATTGAATGGTTGAGATTTTATAAGAGTAGTAAGTAGAGTAACTCTAAGGACATGGGTTTTCCCAGTTGACTCGGGAAGTATTTCAGGTCATAGTTTGATCAGAGTTCTAAGTTATATTTTGATTCAAACCCCTTATGGGTTTAACTTGGAATTTGTTTGGAAGTGTGGTGGGACCACTGTCGGATCTTGGTATCGCTGAGAGTGATACGTGATGTTGGACGGGTGTCCTTCATCCTAAAACTGGTGTTGTTGTCAGGGGAGGATGAAGCGTGTAGGGAAATTTGGAAGTTGGAACCGATTAAAAGCACAAAAAGGGAGTATTGAGGTTTTGAAAGGTTTCAGAAATCAAGGACATTTGGATCGTCTTACGACAGTTGCGATCACTTTTATCGCGCATGAAGGTACTATTAAGTGTCATTGGATATCCATTTGGGTGAAATTGTTGAACTTGGGATCAAGAAATAGTCGTAGTGACCCCACGGGGTGTCCATAGTAATTTAAGTGGAAGTGCTAGGTGATGTGGTTATGATCTTAATTTAAAATTTTTGAGTTATGGCGAAGGTTTGGTAGCAGTTTTCATTGCGGGGCGACGTTAGTCAACAAGTTTCGATTAGTCTTCTGGGGACTATTCTATGATGGATTTCTCAATTAGTCTTCTGGGAACTATGAAAGAATTTATTTCCTACTTGTGGATTATGTTGTTGTTTCAATACCTCTTTTCCTTAATTCGCGAGTCGATTTTCTTCTCTGCAGTATTTGAGGTGCTTTACGCTCACGTAACACGATGCACTTTTGCTTACTTATCGAACCATTTACCGGTTGCTTTGAACATAGGGTTTTTCAGTCACGAACGGAGGTAAACCTTTCTTTTGGAATGTTTGAGTTCGGCGGGGTTGCTATGGAATCGATCAAATTATAATGTATGGCAAGGTTTCAGTTTGAGAATCGTTCATTTCAAGTATTGAATTTCTTTTATTGTTGGTCAACTCTTGGATCAGATTTGGAGTATTTATAAGTGTTGTTGGATACATTGTAGTCCAGTAAAGGAGTTGGTAAATACAGAGTTTGGAAAAATTCCACAATGTCGTATATGTAATAAAATTGTCATGAAGTTTTGTCAGACAGTTGGTTGGAGATGTTCTACTTGGAGCTGGAGTAGAGCTAGTAGTTATAATTCTTGCTTGCACTAGATTTCTGAAGACATGGTACATGACATGGCAGTTAAGTGAGTACTAACTTGTGAGAAATATTAACAATTTTGATTGGAGGCATTGGTAATCAGTAGATCTCTTGAGACACATTTGAGTTAGAAAAGTTTTCCACATTATCGTACTTATAAAAAGTTTTTGAGGGAGGTGTTATATGTGTGGCTAGCAAGGTAGCTATCAAATGAGTTTTCCTAGTCGACTCGGAACGTCATTTCAAGGCTGGACCAATGATTTTAGTCAGGTATCAGAGTAGCGCAGCGGAAGTGTAGTGGCCCGATAACCTACTTGATTATGAACTTATAGGTTCGTTCGAGGTTGACCTTTGTATGTTTGATAACTATGGGACCTTTACGTGAACGACCTTCGATTAGGAATTTAAGCACAAACAAACAAGGAAGGAAGTGCTGTCTTGTGGTAGCTAAGGAAGTTATTTGTTTTGGAATTGTCGATTAGCAATGACCATCTTGTGGTTATCACAATATTGATGGTGAATGGGTTGGATCTTCACTAAGCGACTTTTATGAGAAAGTTATGAATGCTATAATTTTAACAGGGTGGTTTGTGACGTCAATACCATGTGTTATCTGAGCTAACCATTGAAATGAATTTTCTTTTACACCGGAATTCATGTACTTGCGAGTTTATGGTGCTACATGGTTCAATAAGACAAGTGATTCGACTTTGGACGTTGATAATTTTGGATTATAAGCATGTTTTCATTGCTTTTGTAGTGGGGATCATAAGAGTTTCTGTTGGTTGTTGATTTGAGGTTGCGAAAAGGAAAGCTTAATCTAAGGAAGAGTTGATAAGTTTTGAGATTGTGGTATTTTGAATCAATTGGTGTGCCTTTTCTTTTCTAACCGGCATGAAATTTCGAGGGCGAAATTTTTATAAGGAGGGGAGATTGTTATGTCCCGTATCTCAATTTACCCGTTTACTAGTCATTTGGACGGTAAACGACAACTACTTTCACTTTTACTGTCGTTTCGGTACTTTTAGTGGCCCTAAAAGTTGACTTTTTTTTCGGGTCAAAATTTGAGAAAATTTCCTTCATGAAAGTTGTAGAGGACGTTAAACCGAACGCGTGTATATGTGGTTCGTAAAAATCGGATTTCGTATGAGAAAGTTATGCCTAAAACACGAAAGATATTGTTCATGATAATTAGTATATGTATTGAAATTTACTGTGGGTAGGTCAGATTCTACCCAGCCTCTTTCTCTCTCCCCGATTTTCTCTCCCACTCCGACCTCTTCACCTTCTTCCGGCCATAACTCCTCCATCCGGCGACGTATTTTGACGCATAAGGTGTCGTTGGAAAGCTCTCTTCCTTCTCTTCATTTCTGGGTTCGTTTGGTAGCTTAATTTGAACTGTGGAAGGTGCAGCATCAAGAAGAAGAGGACGGTCACTGTAGCAGATTGAGGTCAACGCCGGTTTCTCCCGATTCCGGCCACCACAGACGACATACCTTAGTCCTTTGGAAGTGCCTTGAGACGTAGATGATGCTCCCCAAGTATTTTGCAGCGATTTGAAGTGTGGAGGAAGAATCGACGGTTTGAAGTTTGGGGTCACTATTCACAAATCGGGTTCAAACTTCTTCTTAATTGTTGAGGCATAGTTGTTACTGCTTCCGCATTGTAGGATTTATCGATCCTTTATCCTCTTTACTTTTTCTTCTATTACACCTGTTTTAAAATTGCTCTGATAACCGTGGAATTATTGTTTTTAAGTTGAGATTTGTGTAATGTGAATTGAAAGATGTTGTGATTTGGGGAGCAGGGTGGCTCCAGGAGAATAAGGATGGATGGTTTAGAAGTGTAAATGTTTTGCTACAGGTTTTGGGTAGTCCATTTTTAGGGGAAGTTCTGCCAAATTTTTGGTAGAATTTCTTCTAAGGTGGGCCCCGCAGGGCCTCTTCGGATTTCGGGGTGAAATTCGGAGTGGGTCTTGTCATAACCAACACTCCTATATTACCCTTAACACTTCCCTCTTGTTCAATGGGGATCTATTCCTTCACCTTCTGTGGTGTCGACTCTTTGGAGTGGGGACTCTCTTCTCCCCTCCTTCTCATTTTATCCAATGACACTCTAGTACGTTGAGGTGGATGCGGCGTGGGCTTTGCCGGCTCGATCGGTGTTGAGGATGATAGCCTATCTATAATCGCGGATGGCGGCTCACAGCAGTGGTTCGTCGAGGCCTCAGCGGGCGCGTCTCAAATTTGGTGAGGTGGGTCGAGTTGGTTTGTGCTTGGATGTTCGATCGGGGCATGCCCAGACCAGATCGATCAGGCGGCGTTGTCACTGAATCGGTACAAGGTGAGGCTGATCCAGTCCGGCGTGATAGGTTGGAACGATGGTTGAGTCTTCTTCGACGAGGGTTGGAGGGGCTGCATTCGGGCCGACTTTGGCAGAATTTGCAGATCGAATCGACGTTGAGAGGCTTCCCAGGGCTGTTACGCAATTGTCTTCCCCGAAATGCTCTCTTCCATCAAGCTTTGGTGGAGCCCCGGATGAATTCAGGCGGGGATAAACTTGCGGTGGCTCGGATCAGTGGTGTTTGGGTGCGGAGGCATTCGAGTGCCCAGAGAGCAGCTGATGCTAGGGTGCCCATGAGCTTGGGTGCCCTAATTAGATTCAAATGAGCTTGGGCTTTTGTCAAGGCTGCTTTCGCAGACTTGACTTTGGTCTTGGGTCGGATTTGGATCCTTATTTGGGATCCTGGTCTCTTACAAATCCGGATCTTGAATCCGAGACAGCTGCTCATATTAATCTGGTATTGGTTCTGGTTCTTAGGAGTTCGTTTGCTAATTTTCGAGTTTCTGACACCCTCGGTTACTTTCGATCTCCTGGTGGGCGAATCACCTCTTCTAGGTGATCATATCACCGGTTACGGTTACAGTTACTATTACATTTACACTACTCTTGTGACATATGCAGTGCAGCGATGTCGTTCGACATCAATCAAGTCACATCCTGGTTACCTTTCATTCTAGATGTGTCTGTGCATCTTATTATCCTTTATTGTTTTTTCTTTATTATATATAGATGCGTTTGTGCATCTCGTTATGCTTTATTGTTTTCTTTCGATGCTTTTGCATCACTCCATGTAACTCTCTGTTATCACTTAATATAGTCCATCGTCTTTCCTTTCAAAAAAGAATATTCAAGCTTTATTCCATATGTATAAGCTTTCAATTTGAAGACAAGTTGATCACTGTTCCTTAGATGTATGTCCTTAGTCCTTACAGACTTGATTTTGTAATCTTTGTTTTCATGTGGTACTCTAGTCTATTCGGATTTTTGTCCGACTAGATCTTATCCCAACAAGGTTTTAATAAGTCCACATTTAGTTTAGGTTGAAGAAGAAATGAAGACATTTTTTCACTGGGCAATGATATGGGGCCTCAATGAGGCAAAATTTTTCCATACTACGGTCAAACCATGTCGCAATGCCATGTGGTTTGACCGGCTAATAATACTTTGACACGTGGCCAAGAGAAAATTAAACGGGACTTAAGCCTATGTTTGTCTAAGAGGTTTATTAAGGCCCAATTGTTTCAAAGCTTCTTATACCCGAGAATCCATGGCCGTCGAGCAATACAAGGATCAAGGTATCAAGCAAAGGAGAACCCAATAGTTACAATTACTACAATCAGACTCTACAATAATTTCTCTCTGTCCCCATCTGCAATGAAAATGATCTTCATCACTTGTTTAATTATCAATTGTAAACAACCATGCACTGTCATATACTCGCATCTGGGTGCATAATTCTAAGAATTCAAGCTCGTCCTTATGTGCTTTTACCTCATGGATACGCACTTAAATTGCTAACTCCATTTGAAATGGAGTTACTTTCGTATTGATGAACATACAGGAATTCGATGCTTCATGGTTGCATGGAAAAAAAATTGAAAAAAATCTATTAATAAAGTGCAGGCAAACAGAGTCTTGACTGTTTTTCTCTCTTGTCCATGTGTCAAATTAGTATTGGGTGGTCAGACCAGGTGGCAAAGCCTACACGGTTTGACCGTAGCATGAAAAAATTTCTCATCAATGAGGCCTAAGATTTGTGGCCTCAAATCTTAGGTGTCATGCCATGTAAGTAAATACAAATTTTATTTTCAATTCCACATAATATATCTTGTCACATCATACTATTGCAACACCTACTTTATCCTTTTACATTTCCTTTTAGATGTTAGGGGGTGAATCAATTACATTAATGAATTTAATTAGGTGACGAAAAAAATATCAACTATTAATTATGTATTAATTTAAGAGATATATCTACAGATTCTTTGACCAGTATTTTTCTTCATTTAATTAAATGCTTTCCTGTAATTTTTCTTTCCAAATGGCATTGATATATTGAATTACGTGTCAAGAAATAGACGTTAACTTTTCTTTTCAAATATTGATTAATTTCATCCCAAAAAAAATAGCATTAATAAATTGAAGGATTAAATACTTGTTACTCCCTGTACTTTAATTTCATCCCAAAACGAACGGGCCTCCCACGCATCCTAGCTGGGGCCATGTCCTGTAACGCCAGAGTGCCACTCTCTCTGGCGTTGGCGTCATGCCTACCTCCGTGTAGGGTGGCGCTACGTCCTCTCGTAGGGACGTCCATCCTTGCAGGCATGTTTGCAGCAGATATGTGTGATCTCGTCACTTTAGTGGGGATTGAGATGAGACATAGTGGGGACAGACCACGACAATTCATGTCGTTCCTGTTGAAAATCCGTGTTCTTATCTCCTCCTAACGATAGGAAGATTGTCTCATCAAAGTGACAATCCGCAAATCTAGCGGTAAGGAGATCGCCTAGCAAGGGCATTAAGTGGCGGACTATTTTTGGAGTCTCAAATCCAACTTAGTTGCCCATTCGTCTGTAAGGACCCATCATTGTGCACTGTGACGGCGCAATTGGCATATAAATGGCACAATCAAATATGCGTAAGCACGATACTGGTACCCAGTCACTAGCTGTAACGCAGAGGTAGATTGAGTGGCTGTGGGTCGTAGGCAAATTAGCATAGCTGCATGCGATATTGTATCACCCCAAGCGGATATAAGGAGATTGGTGCGCATTACCAATGTCCGGACTACCATCGTAGTCGTTTCCAAAAGACCATTTGGGTGTGTACATGGTAATATGATGTCCAACATCAGTCCCATTGCAATAACCATCGAAAGTCTTCGATGTAAACTCTCTAGCATTGTCAAGTCCAATTGACTGAATAGGATGATTCGGGGAGTGAGCCCGTTGTCATATGATATGTGCTAGGAGTGTAGTATAAGCAGCATTTACATGTGGACAATGGCACACTACGTGACCAGCGTGTTTGCGTGTCAACCAACATCATGTAATATTTAAACGTCTGCAAGTTGGTCGAATCAGTCCACAGAATCCTCGTGGATTCTATGTAAGAACAGAATGAGTATTGTCATATCCTTTGCATAGGATGGTCTCAGTCCTAATTTCCTTAAGGAATGGGCTTTGTAAAACCGCAAGAGGCCTTAGAAGCAACCAATGAGGATTTTGGTTGGGCCTAAGCGTTTGGAACACTATTTGAAGTAAAGTTGGTGATTGCAGCATCACTTGGGGCACCATCACCATGATGGATGTCATCCATGGTGTCATGGATAGGGACTGTGCCAGCCCTAGGCTGGTGGTGGATGGCAGCGGCGGCGGTCATACTTAGTCCAGGAATCAACATTTGATTCGTGCTTCGTTTCACTCGAAAAAATGGATGTCCATGTGAAGTCTTTAGTAGACGGATCATCATATCATGACCAGGATGACCTATCCTGTCGTGACAAAGCCAATATGTGTCTAAATCCAAGAGATCTTATCTCATGACTTTATTGGATTTAATAGCTCAAATAGTGACAGAGAGTCCACTAGAGAGACACATAAACTTCTCTAAGATGCGCCTTTGTTCGCAATCATTAGAAGTATTGCAAAGGAACTCATTTCCGTTCTCTACATGCTTTTTCGATGGAATCCGTTGGCTATTCATAGGGTGCGATTTGCCCTAGGAGCGTAGAGAGTTTCTATGACAGTAATCAAGGTGCCATTTGGCAAGGGGAAACTTGAGCTATTCCATGTCCTTGAACTAATACTGATGACCCAGCCATCATAGTCACAAAGTAAAATGCTCAAAATCAAAATGGAGTCATAATGAAAAGAACTCGAAATTTTATTCATAAGCCAACGGAGTACATCATTGTTTCTTAACCATTAAGAGAATCTAATTCAAATACTAGCTAATGCAAAACAAAGGTAGCCGTTTGACTTCTTTCGGTAACTCCAAAATAAATATGACCAGGTAAGTAGAGAGATGTCAGTGAAGCAAAGCTTGCTTAAGTACCACTTATCTCAAAACCTTCCTAGAAATCATACTCATTTTGGATGAGCCTATGTGAAGAAAAACTAAACCAATAACATTTACTACAAAATATATGACAATTGCCTATTACATCTCTTGGAAAAATAAAGACTTAAATAGAATTGGCGATCTATTGATCCCAGCCAGATTTGAAGTCTTCAACCCTTCACTCTAGATCATCTTCTTGATCTTCTTGCTCCACATAGTGAGATTCTCTTGCTTCACAATATGTTTTGTAGGCGGTGACAATTTCTTCACGAGCTCTACAAACGTGTACCCAATGATAGGATAATCCACATCGAAAACATACATCTCTGTGCTTAGACTCCATCGATTGAGGCGCTTTGAAAGGGTCATTTAGATGGCTCTTAGTGTTGGTGGCGCCACTAACATGGCCAGAGGCGTTGTCTCTCTTTCTCTCTCTTTCCACGTTGACCTTTTCGGTTCTGTGTCCGCCTATTTTGGTGGTAACCTTCCTCATTAGAGCGAGAATATGGACCAGACGTCTAGAATTGTCCCTAGATTTAGGGTTTCGCTTTTGGCGCCCTCCCTTAGGGGTGCGACTATAATTGGACTCCGGAATATGCTCTGTTCCCACGGGTCTCGAATTATAGTACTTCACAAGGATGTTGTCATGCTTTTTAGTGACATTCATAGCTCTAATGAGCTCATGAAACCTTATGGTCCGTCCGATAGTAACATCGATTCGATAGTTGTTTGCAACCATCAAAGCAGAGACGGGGAATCAACATCGCATATGTGATATCTTTTTAACAGAATTCCATTAAGGATTTAATGTGAAGTGCTTCCGAGTTGTAGTAAATAATTGACTTGAAATCACAGAAGTGGAGGCTATGTCATCTCACTTCCAGTTCAGGAAGCAAAGAGTCACGGACGTTGCCAAATCTTTCTTCGAGTGAGACCCACAGCCTTCTGAGGTATTCTTCATTCGTATACTCATACTGGAGCGAATCATCCATATGACGAGTCATTAGGATGATGGCTTTCACCTTATTTGCCTCCAAGGCTGCTCTATTTGCTTCCAAAGCTTGAGCTTGCTCAATAGTTATCACGTCTTGGCTAGGCTCAAGAATCGTATTCAGGATTCCATCGGCCTTGAGATGCTGGCGGACATCACGAACCCACTTGTGATATCTAGAGCCAGTTGTTCCCAATGGAGCGAAGTCTAGTTTATTCAGGTTACTCATCCTGAAAGAGAACAAGAAAAAGGGTTAGTTTCGGAGCGGAAAAGGCTACTATGAAAACATATAAAATTTCTAAGCGTAGTCGCTCCCAAGAATTATGAATTTCCAAGCGTAATCGCTTCCAAAAAATTAGGGATTTCTGAGCGTAGTAGCTTCCAAGAAATCTGATTCCAAGAGGTGTTGGATTAGATCTAAACAATGATGTAAGTGGTCGATCATAAATTCTCTACAAACTCTAAGTTTGGAGATCTCAACAAGCTCCAAGCTTGGAATGAGCACGAACCCCCACAGTTCAGCTTTTGGTCTCCCCTATGAAGAAGAAGGGAGATTGCAAGTCTCTGAGAAAAAGAAGAGAAATTGAATAAAAACTCAAAAAGGGAAACTTTTAGTAAAATTGCTTATACAGGATCTCAAAAATGAACTTCAAATCTTCACACATATATAGAGAAGGGAATAAATTAAGTAGCAGACTCCTGGAACATCTTTATCGAAGTTAGTATGGTGGGATGTGCCTCCTCATTTTATCTTATCGTATTATGAGAGTGATGTTGTGGGTTTTCCACAGTTTAGATTTCTTTAAAGAGTAGTGCTACATAATTTACCACACTTAATCACAAGAAGCTAATCAAATTATATTGCATCTCTGCCTCAAATTTGTCTTCCAATTACTATATGCAAAGCCCTAAGGTGATCAATCAAAGAACTTAAACATAAAGTATCAATTCAAATAGTGATTAAGAATTCATCATAAAGAAACTATAAATCCATCAATATAACATCAAAGTACATAAACAATCATGATAGGGCACTACATATCCCAAAAAGTTTTACAAAAAACTAATACCAAATTATGTGGCGTCCTATGTGGATCTACCACGTCATCACCTTCAATTGATCAATTTTTAGCATCTAATTATTTTTTATTTTTAAATTAGGCTAATAATAATAATAATAATAATAATAACCTCCATATCTAAATATCTAAATAAAAGACGTGATGAGATTAACCTAATCAACATCTCAAAACACCGATCTGATACGTTTTACCAAAACCAAAATTTTTCCCTAATCAGTCAGAATAGGAGGCAAACAATCAACCACGAGTACCAATAACAAATGCAAAGAGAAGTGCTTTACCTGGCGATGGCATGCCATGAGGGCCATGACCACCTAAGTTGACTGGCCGAGGACCAAACGGAAAGCCAACAGTTGGGTGATGGGAACCATTGAAATTTTTCTGATAACATGTCAATACAATGGTTCCACTATAGTACTACACTGCATTTTCTTCATCCTCCAAATGAATTTAATCTGGATGTGAAGGGAACATGGCACAAGGAACCGTATTTCAACATCGTGCATGTCATTGGAACTATTAGAATTTCTAGTTGACTGGCCCCTTGATTTTTCTGGAGAAGTTTTTCTGAGAACCAAATCCTAATAGATACTATCATTTTTCTAATAAACAAAATATCAAAATAATTTTTATTTTATTTTAGTTGTTGATTTTTATTTTAGATCAAAAAGAATTTAATTGAAAGACATGCCGGAAATTATTTGAATTAAGATGATGATGCTACATCATTTGGTATAGATTTTTTGTATAATTTTTTGGGGTCTTAAGCATTTTCCTTCTTTAAATTGTTCATTTTTGTTTGTTTCTTCCGGAGGTTTTGATTAGGTCATCTTCTGTTGTCATTTACATTTTTTTAATTAATAAATTGAAGTGTCAGAGATGTTGCTCCTCTATTATCACTCATTATATATATATATATATATATATAAAATTAAATAAATAAATGGAAAGCATTGCAGGATCATATATATACAGTGACTGCTCAAGTACACTGACTGACTGACACTTTCTTTTGTCATCGTGATTTCCTTTGAAAATGAGCTACTTTCAATTCCCACCATATCTTTTATGTCATCAAATACTTGGAAATAGGCATACTTCCATGATTTCTTCGCAAGCACCCCAAAAGTCTGTGATAAAGCCGAGCGTAATGCTGGCATACAAACCAATTAAGCTTGTCGTTACGATCTTCATCTTCATCTGGAAAAGTTTGTCTACTTCATCGATCTCTCTGGCACTGGGTTAAGAGAGGAAAGCCACGAAGTGATGGATTAATTTTCCTCGTAAATATATAAATCAACTAGTGTTTGGAGTTGGGATCTAAAAGAAATTCTACCAGCGAGGTTGTTATGAGACAAATTCAAGTGTGACAAGAATGTTAAAAACAAAACTTTGAGGAATCTGTCTTAAAAGGTAGTTGACTAATTTCACTGATTGGTGGTTTCGCCTTATTCAGATCCACTTCGAGAGGATTTCTCCTCGAAGGGATTTTACCTTCTCAGAGCCCCCCAAATAGATTGAACCGTCTCTGTTTTGGCCTTTTTTTTTTTTTTTTTTTTTGAATAAAGGGCCGGTGCGACTGCCCTCAAACCTTGATTAATGAAACTGTCAAATACAGGAGGGGGACATTGAGCCTAAACCCCTGATTACAATAAGCACTAGAGTATTTTCCGAAATACTATCTGAAATCTCTACAGGAGACTTGAACATGATTTTATTTTATCATGAATAAAGGGCTGATCCGCTTTAAAGGAATTGCACCTCGATCACTTAGATTCATCTTGAGGAGATTTCACTTCACTAGGATTTGCCTTGAGGAAATTTCACCTTACTTGGATCTGTATTGAGAGAATTACACCTCACTTAAATTTGCTTTGAAGGGATTTCACCCCACTTGAATATGTCTTGAGGGGATTGCACCTCACTTAGATCTCCCTTAAGCGAATTTCACCTCCAAGAGTTTTACTCAAATAAATTGGGCTGCATGCCTGCCTCTCTAATCTCTATCAATCTATTCTGTAATTAAAATTGTTCTCAAAATTTTTACCCCAGAAAACTGAAAAGTTATTGTGATCACCAAGGTCTAGAATGTAAAGAGAGTTGAGATTGCACAACTACAAGGGAACATATAAATCATATTTTATTAATATTTTATGAAGTATCATGATATATATTTAATATTATTATTAAAATTTAAAATATTCGTTATTATAAATGGATCATTAGCGGATCGGGTATCCGTTAATCCAGTAGATACGGATTTGAATTGAGCTATCAACGATCCGCCGGATTAAGGATCAGATCGGGTTGAAATTTTTTATTATTAAATAGATTTGAATTTAAGTGATGGGTCCTTGACCCAAAACACCAAAATGATTCCAAATTATCTCATTTACCCCAGCAACAAATTTTTATTCCCACTAACCCAATTTAAAATAAAATGACTATTCTGCCCTCAACCTAATTGATAAACTACATAATTGTCCACTCTCATCATCAATCTCTCTCTTCTGTCTCTCTCCACCGTCTTCAATTTCTTCCTCCTCCTCATTCACATCTTCGGCCACAACAACAATAGCAGCTGGGAGGGACAAGTCTTTCTTCATCTTCTTCTTCTTAAGACAAGTTCTTCTTCTTCTTCCCACTCCCACCGTCGCTCGAAAACCTAAAGAGAACCTCCTTCAACTGATCCTCGCAGTCACTCTCCCACGGCAGCACCAAAGACCTAGAAACAGAAGCAACGAAGCGTTGCAGCCTCGCATCGTCCAAGACAACGTTGGTTGGCAGATCCGGAGTTGATGATCAAGCCGCAATCTCGGCGACGGCTTGAGGAGGTAGTTTTTGGTGAGGAGTTCGGTGGAGGCGGCGAATGCTGCGGTGAAGAGAGCCAGCCACATTGTGAGTCGGTGAACTGACTCAGTGAGTTACTCACTGGGAACTAAGAGGGAGAGATCAAAATGGAGGCTCTGCAAATGTGAGTTGGTCTTTGGGTTAGGTAATGGCTACACGTGGTTTCAAGGTTTGTATAGTTGGGAATATTTAATGTGATTGTGAATCAAAGAAATGGTGGTACAGTGGGACTTTTGACTCTTTGGTCTTAGTTTAGTAAAGAGTCAAATTTAAGCCAGCAATATTATATGGTAACTTATACTCCTATTAATCACTGATTAGATTGTGTTCCATGAATTATATGATTTTTTCTTTCCGTCTGAGATCGAACACGTCTGCACTCTCTCTCTCTCTTTTTCTTTTGGTAAAAAGGGGCCAGGAAACTTGAAGAAAGAAAAAAGAAAAAAAAAATAACAAATTACATATAAGTTATTGACAAAAGATGACTTAACAAATACATCATCTAAAGATTGAATTAAACACATAAGGACTAAATTTTACAAATAAGGACGATGTGCTCTCCACTTGCCACATGTCATAAGTTAATTTACCTTTTTACCCTTTACTACTTCTTTTGACTTCTACTCCCTTTATAAGGATCAAATCTTACAAATAAGGACAATCTGCTCTCCACTTGCCACATGTTATGAGTTAATTTACTTTTTTACCCTTAACTACTTTTTTTGACTTCTAATTCTCTTATGTTACTTTTTTTTTTCTGAGAATAATTCTTTATGTTAATTTTTTTTTCAGAATAATCCGTTTATGTTACTTTTTTTTTCCTGAGAATAATCCGTTGATGTTACCTTTTTTTTTTTTTTTTCTTGAGAATAATCCTTTTATTTTATTTTATTTATTTATTTTATTTAAAAAAAAAAAACTCCACCCCATTCCCACCCTTGATGGGGCTCGAACTCTTGACCTTTTATATTACATCACAAAACCTCACTCTCCTACTACTCTAATCTCATCATCTAATCCTGCTACTGCACTCATACTCGTCCAATCCTGCTACTGCACTCGTCATCGCCTAATCCTGCTACTGCACTCGTCCAATCCTGCTACTGCACTCATACTCGTCCAGTTCTGCTACTGCACTCGTCATTACCTAATTCTGCTACTGCACTCGTCCAATCCTGCTACTGCACTCATACTCGTCCAGTTCTGCTATTCGTGTTCTGCTACTGCACTCGTCATCACCTAATCCTGCTACTGCACTCATACTCGTCCAGTTCTGCTACTCGTGTTCTGCTACTGCACTCGTCATCGCCTAATCCTGCTACTGCACTCATACTCTTCCATTTCTGCTACTCGTGTTCTGCTACTGCACTCGTCATCGCATAATCCTGCTACTGCACTCGTCCAATCCTGCTACTGCACTCATACTCGTCCAGTTCTGCTACTCGTGTTCTGCTACTGCACTCGTCATCGCCTAATCCTGCTACTGCATTCATCCAATCCTGCTACTACATTCATCCAATCCTGCTACTGCACTCATACTCTTCCATTTCTGCTACTCGTGTTCTGCTACTGCACTTGTCATCGCATAATCCTACTACTGCACTCATACTCATCAAGTTCTGCTACTGCACTCATACTCGTCAAGTTCTGCTACTGCACTCATACTCTTCCTTTTACACGTTGCTAAGAGAGAGAATCTCAGATCTCTTCGTCAAAATTCTTTTTCTTCTTTGTTGCTAAATATGTCCTTGGTTTAGTAGCAACTTCATTTGCACTAGCAATAGCAGTGGCAGTAGCAGGGGCAATAGCAATAGCAGTAGCAGGGACAATTAGATCTATCAATCTATGAATGAAATTGAAGCCTCCGGTTGAATCTCGGGTTACTAAAATTTCTTTTTGTATCACCAACTTGCTCACATACCGTCAAAACAGCCACCAAAACCCTGCGACTCGAGAAGAAAGGAAGATTAAAAGATACATTAATTAGGAACCATCAAAGACTATTTCAGACAAAAGTAGCAGTTCATATAACTATACCAATACTGACACCAAAAGCATAAAGCAATATATATATAAAAAGGAAAAAAGAAGAATGAACGTAATGGTGGTGTTGCAGACCCAGGGATTAAATTAATTAAGCTGTGAATAAGACAAAAAGCTTAATTAACAAAGTGCTCAAACATTGATTGAAAGCCAAGTTCTTTCCGTGGTGGGTTTGTGAACGCAGAGGAAGAACATGAAGAGAGTCAAAATATTCATAGTGCAGACAAAGCTTATCACCTCGCAAAATTCACACACTGACACCGCCACGGTGAAAATCAACTCGATCAAAAACCACAAGCATTCAATCTACGCAGCTCACTAAAATCTAAAAAAAAGGCACTCAAATTTGTCAACTTTTACCTTCAATGAGAGTGGAAAACTGATTCAAGAAGGGATACCTGATCCTTGTACAAATACCCAGCCGCCCCAAACCCACCAATAATCCTAACCAAGAACAGCCCCGCCAAGACAATACCTTTAAGCGCCAACCCACTTTCGCCCTCATCATCATCATCATCACCTCCGCCGCCGATTTTTTCAATCTTGCCGCCGTCGTCGCTCTTGGGATTATTGAAGAGCCACTTGAGGCTCTGCGGCAGAGCAGCGGTGGTCTTCTAGAGGCAGCTGGTCTTGTTCTTGAGAGACGAACATGGCGAGAGGAAGTGGAAGCGGTAGTGGCTGGGTTTGAAGACGAAAGAAGGGTGGGAGGAGGAGAACGGAAGCGGAGGTGGTTAGATTTGGCGTTGGTTCCTTGGGTTTTCCGTTTTTGGGTATTGGATATTGGGTCAGTGGCAATGCCCGTAAATTGGGATGAAACTCAAGCATTTTGGTCATTTTCCATTAAAATTGAGAATCAGACAAGCATCATTTGACTTTTGGGCCTGGGCTCATGTCCTTATTTGTATAAATCTTTTTGAAAGTGAGTTTTCTGTGTTTACATCTTTGGTCATGTGCTACTATGTAATTTTCTAAAAAAAAAAAGGTCTATTAGGGGGCAATAGAGGTCCGTTAAATGTCTATTGGGGGGCAATAAATGTTTTGAATTAATGTAATCTCCTCATTTTTTTTCTTAGTCAAAGTTTTATTTATCTAATTTTACTTAAATTAGTTTTCATTTCGGCGACCGAAAGTTCTATTGGGGAGCAATAAACGTCTATTGGGGGCAATAGACGTCTATTGGGGGCAATAGATCGACTATTGGGGCAATAGACGTCTATTGCCCCTCTATTGGGGGGTAATAGATGTCTATTGGGGGCAATAAACCTTTGCGGTGAGGTTTTCATAAAAGTTCGGTGGGCAGCGGCCGGTGACCGGAATCCGGCGAAAGTTGACCGGAATCATGCTAAAGTTGGCCGGAATCTGGCGGCCTGTGGCCGGATTCCGACGACCGGTGACCGAGCTCCGGCGAAGTCTCCTATGGTTTCTCTCTCTTCCATTTTCTCTCTCTCTCTCTCTCTCTAAGTAACAAAGGGGTGAAGGTAAAATGGTATTAAAAAAAAATAAAAAAAAAAATAAAAATCTTAATGGGGTATTAGGGAAGACCTCCTTAGAGTGTTTTGGGTAAGAGAGAATTAAAAAAACTTAATGGGGTAAGTGAGAAAAAAATCTCTAAAAATAGGATAAATGGACAAAAACCCTTAAGTTAATCCGGTTCAAATCTGATTCATTTACAAGTCTAGTAGGAGGAGGATTTTTCCTCTCTTTAGTTGCTATATTATTAGTTGAAGTTTATTCCCCAAAAAAAAAATAATAATAATAACTATCTCTGCTCTAATTTATGAGTTGGGCTTTTTTTCACCTAATTTTTAAATTTATAAACTGGACAGAAGCCCAATCTTCTTCTTCCTCTTTAATCCCAATGGCAACCTCTCCTCCAAATCCTGCAAAAGCCCCAAATCTCCTTCAAGGTTTCAACTCTCCAGTCCCCTCCAATTTTTGGCTTCAGCTTCGTCAATTTAACTAAAGGCCTATGCTCAGCTGATCTAGATGAAGATGACAATAAATAGCTTGGTTTCTACTTCAGCATCACACCCGGCTTTGTCATGCGCTCCCGGAGTGTTCGTAGAACATTAGTTGCTAAGACATCGTGGAGGTATGCCTATTTTCGATCATTTGATCTATCATGTAATGTGTGATGTGCTTAAATATCGAATCACCATGCTTGACCTCTTCCTTGACAATTTTCCAATAAATCTTTCAGTTCCAACCAAAAAAAGAAACCTCCCCATTTTTTAATTTGGTGATTTCTTAATCTTGCCCACCTGAGTTCTAGATATGTGAAGTCAATCTGAAATTGCATACGTCAATCCCACCTCTCTGAGTGGACTTGTTAAATACGCCGAAGACTTGGAATATGGACAACAGATATTGATTTTGAATTTTTGATTCGACTCTAGCACCTTATATTATTGCTTTTGGCTACCAAAAGTCAAGAAAATGCATCAACTTCCTCTGTGGGGACTCTGGACTTGGCCGGACGCCACTAACTGATTTGTGTTGATTTGACTCACTCCTATAGCCTCTTATAAACCAAGTTATTGTGCATACATCTGTAGAAACTTGAGAAAACTTGGTAGAATAATGGATAGCTTCTTTTTTGCTCACTGTTTGCTCTTTTGGTTTTTGGCCACTTTTTATCTACAAACTATTGATTTCTGTTTCTGTTCGAGTGATGGAGTTCCTGGCAGTGTGAGATCAGCATGCATGGAGGAAGAGAGACAAGCGCTTCTCAGCTTCAGACACGATCTTGCAGATCCTTCCGGTAGGCTTTCTTCTTGGATTGGTTACGAGTGCTGTCAATGGAAGGGATTTCATGCAACAACCTCACTGGTCATGTTGTGAAAATGGACCTCAGTAACGCATACTATTCCATTTCCTATGAGGAGTGGGAACTGTGGGATGAGGTGGCTTACAGAAGGTCTCTCTTGAGGGGTAAGATAAATCCTTCATTGCTTAGCCTGAAACATTTAAATTACCTAGATCTAAGCTGGAACGATTTTGAGCTTCCCCAATTCATCGGTCAACTTCGGAGTTTGAGGTATCTCAATCTCTCTGCATTTTCATCATACGGGGGAGTGATTCCAGAGTCTATTGGGAATTTGTCATCCTGCTTGAAAACACTTGACCTTTCTAATAATTACTTTGATGGGATTCGCATTCCTGAGTTCTTTGGTCAGCTTAAAAGTTTGCAATTTCTTGACATGTCCTATTCTTCTTTTGAAATTACCTCTAATCTTGCTAACCTATCAGACTTGATCTATCTGGACCTCGGTGGGAATTTCTGGTCAATAAAAACTTCCAAAAACTTGAATTGGTTTTCTCAACTCTCTTTCTTAAAATACCTCAATCTCCAATCGTTGGACCTTAGCAGAGCTGGAGATAGTTGGCTACTTGCTGCTAACATGCTTCCCTCACTGTTAGAGCTACATTTGTCTTTCTGCCAGATTGAACATATTCCAGTCTCATTGCCAAAGATAAACATCACATCCCTTTTGATCCTTGATATGTCACAGAATTGGATCGTATCGTCAATTCCCAGCTGGTTGTTTAACCTTACCAGCCTCAGAAAACTTGATCTAAGTGGGAATTCTTTCGGTGGTTCCATAGCTTGGGAATTGGGAAGCCTCAAAAATCTGGAAGAGCTTGATTTATCTAGTAATGGCTTCGAAGGTCAAGTTCCGAGACTCATTGGAAATTCGAGTAAGCTAAAGATCTTAAATCTTGCGAATAACAAGATTGTTGGGGGGCTTCCAGAGCTGTTGGGTGGTTGTTTAGGATGTACAAATGATAAACTAGAGTCAGTAGATTTGTCTTTGAATAGGCTAAACTGCAAATTTCCTGCTTCACTGGGGATGTTACAAAATTTGCAGTATCTTAATCTTGAGTCCAACACTGTTGGGGGCACAATTCCAGAGTCAATAGGAAACTTGTCATCCTTGAAAACTCTAAATCTCAGGTATAATCATATGAATGGGTCCGTTCCTGAAAGTCTGGGACAACTCTCTCAGCTACTTCAGTTAGATCTGTCAGAGAATTCCTGGGCAGGTAGTCTATTGGAATCCCATTTCATCAATCTCACTAGGTTAGAGTCTTTTGCAGTCAGCACAAATCAACCTATGTCCATCATTTTCAATGCGACTTGGGTTGCTCCTTTTATGCTCAACACAATTGACATTAGGAAATGTAGCGTAGATCCGTCCTTTCTTGTATGGCTTCAATCTCAAACTGAATTGTCCATCGTTACCCTTTCAAGTACAAACATCTTGGGTCCCATATCAGAGGAATGGTTCTTCAAGTTTCCCCAAATCGAGTATTTGGATTTATCTTACAATCAAATCCCTGGAAAGCTTCCATTGCTACTGAAATGTCCAAATCTAAATCATATAGATTTGAGTCATAACCAATTTGAAGGTCCATTTCCATTTTATTCTTCTAATGTCTCAATTCTCAATCTCGAAAGCAATTTACTTTCGGGGCCAATTCCCTCGAATTTGGACCAGTTGATGCCTAACTTGAGAGAACTGTATCTCTCTGAGAATAAATTGAATGGTACTATTCCAGCATCTATGTGCAACATGACAAACTTGGCAATTCTTACATTGAGGAGAAATCAATTGTCTGGAGAATTCCCTCAAGCATGGAGTCTGTGGAGCAATATACTGGTAGTAGATGTAGGATACAATAATCTCTCTGGTGATATTCCCAGCTCAATGGGTGTTCCAAGCTCTCTTGCTATATTGAAGCTGAACAACAACAACTTTGGGGGTGAACTTCCTTCTTTGATATTTGAGAATTGCACAAGATTGAAGAGTGTCGATCTTGGAAGCAACCGATTCACTGGAAGCCTACCTTCAAAGATATCATCAGAATTGTTTATCCTACGGCTACGATCCAACTTTTTCAGTGGGCATATACCCCATGAGTTGTGCCTTCTTTCCATGCTTCATGTCTTGGACCTTGGTGACAACAACTTTTCAGGGACTATTCCCAAGTGTTTGAAGGAAATGTATTCCTTGGTTGAAAGCTTTTCCAACGTCAGTTACTATGATAGTTATTTTGAGCAAATCACGTTGATGTCAAAAGGAACAGAACTGACATACAACAAGACTATTTTTTTCGTGAATATCATTGATCTTTCGTCAAACAATTTAGAAGGTGAAATCCCTGAAGAAGTAAGTAGTCTCGCTGGATTGGGTACCTTGAACTTGTCAAGGAATCATTTAAGCGGACAGATTCCCTCGAAGATTGGAAACTTGCGATGGTTGGAAACCCTTGATCTCTCACATAATCACCTCTCGGGACCGATTCCTCAAAGTTTTTCTACTTTAACCTCCTTGTCTCACTTGAATTTGTCCTACAACAACTTGGCCGGAAGAATTCCCTCGAGCACACAACTTACTACACTTGTTGATTCATCAATATACGAAGCCAATCCATTATTGTGTGGGGTTCCTCTTGCAACCAAGTGCTCGGGAGATAGCACACCTGCTGCTCTGGATGGGAAAGACGACAAAGATGAAGATGACAATGAAAAGCTTGTTTTCTATGGTAGCATTGTATTTGGCTTTATCATAGGCTTTTGGGGTGTTTGTGGCGCATTGCTTATCAAGAAATCATGGAGGTATGCTTACTTTCAATTCTTTGATAAAATCAAAGATCAGGTTGCATTAAGGATTGCATTGACAGTGGCTCGTTGGCATCGAAGGAGGTCTTTATTGGTTTAATTATATACCTTCTGTTAATGTTTTATTCATATCGTGTACAAAGCTGCTTCTGCAGTTTTCCTGAATGACAAAGCTATTTCACTCTCTGTTTCCTTTTCTTGTAGTTGTTTTTTCTAATTTTCTACTTGGGAGAATTCCACAAATGGTCACTCAACTATGACTCATTTGACACTTTGGTGACTTTTGTGAATGACAGTGTAATACTTGAGTGACCAAAGTGATATATTTGATACTTGAGTGACCAAAATGTCGAATGAGTCATAGTTGAGTGACCAAAATGATTATTCTCCCTTTCTACCTTGATCACTACTTCAGTACTTCGTGAGCCTGACTATAATATGCCAAATATATAAGATGAGACATGTATATCGCATGTATATATAGAATTCGAGCACCAAGTCAACATTTCGCTACTACAAATTCCTTTGCCATAATATAATTAAGATGGCAATTAAGACTTCCAAGTCATTTAGATGAGACATAATCTAAAATCTAAAACGCCTATCAAGATCAAAGAGATTTTATATGCCAAGACTTTTGATATTGTACACCACCGAAACCACTATTAATTTTAGTTCTGAGACCATCATTTCCTTTGTCTAAGTTCTTCCATTGCTAATTGGTGTTTATTCTGTCTTAACGTTCCATTGCTAATTGGTGTTTATTCTGTCTTAACGTTCCATGCCTTGGCATTATTTCATGTTGTTATAGTTTATTATTTACAGCTGCTAGTTGTTCTATATTGAATTTTCTCCTATAATTTAACCTGTGTTCAGTAATCAGTACCACATCTGCAGCAAATTTAAAATCCGTATAGGTTTGCTGAATCATATTCAACTATGTTCACGATCACACTCACCTTACCAACATCATTAATATCATCAAGTCCGAAGCGGATATGAAGGATCGAACTTCCCACCTTTGTGTTGGACTACTTTTGCTTAATCAACCAGTCCAGTCTTCTTGTGTCAGTTGTGTGTGAGAGTCTCTATCCAGCTCTCTATTCATTAGTTTGGGCTTATGTATCAATTTATGTGGTTGAACAGAATCCCAAGTCACCCAATCTTCTTCTTTCTCTTCAGTCCGTACTCCCCCAAATTGGAACCAGATGAAAGGACGATTTAGCCCTCCTTGCAACACTAAGACAACTACTGGAGCAGGGGCACCTTCTCCGACGTCGTCGTCCAAACCATGGCCTTCAGGTTCGTCAATGTAACTAAATGCCCGCGTAATGAACACCACCCACAACAATAATGATGAAGATGTTGATCAACAAACACAGCTTGGTTTCTATGTCGGCATCACTCGTTTCTGGCGTATTCGTGAAAAATTAGTTTTGAAGAAATCACGGCGGTATGTCTATTTTCGATTGTATGGAGAAGGAAATAAAGATGAAGCTTTCTTGGTGTGTATGTCAGTATCTTACTCGGTTTTATCATAGACTTTTGGGATGTTTGTGGCACATTGCTTGTCAAAACATGGAGATATGCTCATTTTCAATTCCGTGATAACATCAAAGGTAAAGAGCATTGGCAACTGCATTCACAGTTGCTCGTTATTATCCGAGGAAATCTTGATTTAAAAATGCCAGTTTGGGTATGTTTGTTCAAACATATCTGCATGTTATGTTATGTTACGTTTCATTATTCTATTGTACAAAGCTGTTTCTGTGCAGTTTTCGGCCACATCTACTCTTGGCTGGTGGCTGTGTTCCCCAGTCTAAATACCAATGTTATAAAAACAGAAATGTTGTAAATATTATTATCTATGTGGATGTCCATGTAAATACTTATTAGTTATGTACTTTGTTGTAAACTCTACCTCTATATAAAGGAGGCTAATGAGACTGAATGAAACACTTCTACTTCCTCCCTACTATGCTCTCTCCATATTCTCTCTACTTTATAACACGTTATCAGCACGCTCTGCTATTATTTTTTGAATACTCTATGATGATCTACAAGTTTATGGTGCAACGTTGTTGCTATATTAACTATAACTTATGATCTATGAGTTTATTCATGATCTATGTCATTTATGCATATCAGTTTATTTCTTAAGGTGCCATCGATTCCTGCTTTATTTCATGAGTTTATTTCATGATCTATGATCTATGCTTTAATCTTATATATAATCATTACGGTGCCATCAATTCCTGCTTTATATACTGATATACATATGCTCTTTTTCTCATATATGAGTGTAATTGCTGAAAGTTTTGGTTGATCACGCAAATAAAATCATACCCGTTTTCCTTTCTAACAATCTCAATTTTTTTTTTTTGTCAATAATCATGCCTTTCTCCTTTATTTTTGGTTTTGCAACCAAAACCCAACGTATTATCCCATAAGGTGCAATAGAGGCATTAGTTTTTACTTGTCTATTTAATAGCATTTTCTGGGGTTTTTTTTTTTTTTTTTTCAGTATACACTCATAAGATTTTTTGTGTGTTTCCCTCAATTGTCGTTAGGCATCAATCCTGATTCGTCATATATTTCATGATTACAAGTATTAGTATATGCCTTATGTTGTCATCTGCACATGTATTTATGAATTGATTAATATGAGAAGCAATCTTGACTTGATGAGAGTGATGACCACTATCTATGTTGATTCAATTTATGGCAGGATCAGTAACTCCCAAAGGCGGATCAATATTTTTTGATATCCAGGTTATACAATCCTACGATTATGTGCATAAGTATGCTCAAAAGGTAAGGACGTATGATATGATTTTATTGCTCATAGACGGATTTCAATGACCATTGTAAATTCAATGCGATCAAAATATTTTCTTTATATGATTACACGAGGGCCTGAAGTTCCTCAAAGATTGTGTAGTGGAAAAATTGCGATATGAAGTCTCATAAATTTATACAATTACGAGGGCCAGAAGATCCTTAGAGTTATATAATAGGGTATATGAACTCACATTTTTTTTTTTATCCCCAATAATTATAAGAGGGTCGGAAGTTCCTCAAAATGTTTGGGTATTGGGGTTCCCTCCTCCGCACTTCAATGTGAATTTGAAGTTCAATTTTGAATGTAAAGCTAGAAGCTACGTTCTCCACAAGATAAAATTATGTTCTTGTGTGATTAGAGGAGAAAAAAAAATTATCATTTTGTGAAGTGAAGCAGACCAGAAGTTCTGTGTATTTTATTCATTAATGGAACCAGAAGTTTCCACAATTAATTTTATTGCATAGTTTATCTATTTATTTTTCTTCCTGCAATTTTTCTATTTTGTTATGTACTTTCATTACAGTACTTATCTTTTAAATTAATTTTTTTTTGTTACTCATACGGACCAGCAGTCCTATACCTCAAACATATGAATTTTGAGTGTAATATTTTTGAACCAGAAGTTCAAAATTTCATAGCAGAACTTGAAGTTCTAACAGTAAAACTCAAACCCGAAGCTTTGAGTATAAAATATAAATTAGTTAAAAGTGAACTTGAAACTTCACTTTAGTCACCTCGAGCCTGAAGTTTCGAGCATCAAATTTATTTGAACCTGAAGTTCAAATTACGAAATTTTAGAACTTGCAGTTCATAGAAAAAAAAATATTCGAACCTAAAGCTTCGATTACACATACAATTCATTCATAGTTTATTTGACTTTATGTCAACTCGAACTAGAAGTTTCGAGTAAATTTTCATATGTCGATTGATACATTCTTCTTTATGCCTGCTTAAAGCATTCCACCTTAGAACCTGAAGTTCTAATTGTGCAAACTCGAGCCATAAGTTTCGAGTGGATATGTGGACAATTTATCGAAGAGTTTTAATCTCGGTCAACCCCAAACCTGAAGTTTTGAGGGGATTTTATTGACACCAATTTAAAAGTAAGCAGATATTTGACCGTTGGTTTATGACGAATGAGTATGAGTATACCCCAAATTTGTGATCGTGACTTTTGTAATTAAAAGAGATCATAACCTGTAGTTCCTTGATCCTTAATTACATGAGGACCTGAAGCTCCTCAATGATCATACTAACTAGATGACCATCTAAAGTCCTTCACTCATAAGTTATGGTCATGAAGTTTAAACTCGACATTTCGAGTATATTATTTTGGCCAGAAGTTCAAAATGCGTTTGATGTTAATCTACATCAAACAACAATACAATAATAAATCAATATGGTTGATGCTAATGGACAAAAATATTTTTGACCTAAAACTTGGTTTGGGTTCGCCACCAGCCAATGAACATCTTCACTCTAAAGAAAGTGATAGATTTTTGAATGCATCTTTTGAGCATGGTCATAATAAGACAGTCTTCCCGCCGTTAGGGGGAGGAAAGACTACTGTCATTTGAATAACGGCGTGAATTTGTGTGGATTGTATCCACTAGGTCTAAAGTTTTAAACTCCCAAAACAGGGAAGATTATACAAGCCCTATAATGCTCTATATGAGATTATAAGTAAAAAGATTCACATTCGCTACATAATTCATCTATGAGAGATGATTATCTTAGAAGCGACAATGTATGCCCCAGAAGTGGCATGGGTACCCAATATCAATAAGATTATTATAGCTAATGCATGCATATAAGAATGTGTGGGATCTATGATTGTTGATCATCGATGATAACTTACATTTGGTAGCTACCAAAAATCTTTAAGGGCTGTATGGACGCTATACCACGTTTCACCATGAATGTCGACAAAGTATATTATTGGCCAAATTGGAAAGAGGCAATTCCAATGAAATTCAATATTTGAAACGTGATGAAATACTTGGACCTCTAACCCTACAAGTTACAAAAGGGTATTTATCAAAAGTGAAGATAAATCACTATGACATAATGTCTATTTATCGAGACATGAGATTAAGAATATCTTCCCTTATACGAATGACAATTTTCTATAAGTACAGTGTTACATATAGCTGTTATATTGACGAGAGATTTATGGCACGTTGTCATCGTATATTATGAAGATCTTAAAGACACATTGCTTAAAGCAAAATCTCAAAAGCAAAGGGTCATAATAAGCGTACTGCTTATCAAATCCTCAAGGGATTCAAATACATCAATGATTCAAGTTCATGAAAGGTTGAAAGAGCCTGAAGCTCACTCATAGAATCAAAGAGTTTAAAGCTAGCTCATATGTACTCATTTCGTTCTAGTCAACGAGATCTAAATTGCCTTAATGAGTACTATGACGAGACTACTATCGAATTCGAATTATGATTATAATGTTGCAACATATTCTAACTTTCGCAAAGTTATGAATTATTTAGAGCTCTTGAAGAGCTTATGAGACATATCAATACGCAAAGATATTGATGAGTATGGCTAGGTATGCCATGATGATTTTTCAATGTTTTAAACTATACAAAGTTAAATGTGTCAATTTCTTTATATTGTTTAGCTCTTACTTTGTGTATGAATTTGAGCATATGAAATTGTTTCTAACCTTATCATATGAGGTAAGGCTTATTGAAAATCATCTAGTTTTGTTGGTATTGCTTAACCTTTGCAGGTATGAAATTTTGTGATGAGTCCCTATATGCAAAGCACACATGGTCTCACTTCCACATCAATCTACTATATATGGTACATGTAGCTTATCACATACATAAATGAGGCTTGCAACAGTCAGGGGGAGATTCTCATCAGGGGGAGCATCTAGAAGCATATTACCTAGGACATATGCGTGTTGTGCTCTTTTTGTCCTTCGACCAGGGTTATTTTTGTCCCACTGGGTTTTTGTTACCTGGCAAGGTTTTTAACGAGGCAACAATAAGCGCGTCCAATACCATCATTCATTGATGGACATCCAAGGGGGAGTGTTGTAAATATTATTATCTATGTGGATGTCCATGTAAATACTTATTAGTTATGTACTTTGTTGTAAACCCTACCTCTATATAAAGGAGGCTAATGAGACTGAATGAAACACTTCTACTTCCTCCCTACTATGCTCGATCCATATTCTCTCTACTTTATAACAAGAAAATAATTATTTTTCGGCAATGACAAATATAATTATTACCACTTCTAGATTGACAACTACTTCATGACCCTAAAGGCAGGGTTTGGATGAGGGATAATATGGCCCATTTCGGTGGGACTAAAAATCCCACGTGTAAAATCGCTAGTTTGGTAAACAAACAGGGAGGGACTTGAATGAAGAGGGATTTTAGGAGACGATAAATTGCCTTGAGACGTTCGAGTTCCGTCTGGAGAGGTGTTATTTTGAAATTCCACAACGACAAGAACGACGACTACGCAACGGGCTTCTCTCTTCTTCCTGCATCGCTGATCTGCAGGTTTGATCTCCACCTTGGGCATTCGTTTCTCCTTGTATTGTAGGGTTTGATGGTTGAGTTTTGGATATTTTCATCTCTAATTTGATCGATTCATGGTTTGGTATTAGTATTCTTGATAATTCTTCATCTGTGTTTATGATTTTGTTATCTAATTTGATTTCATTGGCTGCTGGCTTCTGTTTCTTTCGTTTGAATTATGGTTTCTGTGATTTCTACAACTGGGTTAGCTGCAAATACCTCATTTTGGGATTGGCTCTCTGCGTCAATTCCATGTTCGTGTTAAGATCTTCATATTTTTTGGGTTAGCAATTGAAGTGTTTCTTTCAATTGAATTATTCATTGGCTGCTGGCTTGTGTTTCTTTCATTTGAATTATTCATATTTTTTTTGCTTGTGTTGGATTGAATTTCTTCCTCATGTATCTGTTATACATTTCTTCTTGATTTCAATATCTGTTATGATTCTCTTTTTTAATCTCTAATAAAAGTGGTGCTGCTCAACTCTTATTCCTACGAATCAATCTGTAGCAGAGCAACTAGTACCTCAAAATTCAACTGAACCTGAATAGTTTTCAACTTGAGAATCTTTTATTATATCAAATCAACTGTACATATTTTGTTGGAATTACCTGACCAGTTTAGGAATTCAACTCGATTGCCAGCACCGTTTCAGCTATGCTGTGCCTTTGTGGTGATAAGAAACTGGAACAACCAACACTAGATATGTGATAAGACTCCATGAACAGCTAACATATCTTGTTTAAAATGCAGAGCATATCTCTTTGGATTTTCAATTTCGTTATGCATATGTGTGGTGGTTTCACTCTCCTATTAAATAGTGTATGTGACTGAAGATAAGAGTATGATAGAGAAAGATGTTGCACAGAGCACATTGTATATATTGAAATTGTTCTGCAAGTCTTAATATTTGGTAAATTACATAAGCTCTGTTCATATTTTCATTTTCGCCTCCATAGAGTGCTTTTCTAGTATCAATTTGGGGATTGTACTCTCACGTGTACAAGTAAACTTGACAGCAAGGACCACTTTGGTTAACAGAGATAATTTGCAGGGGCTAGTTGGGATTAGTAAAAAAAAAACAGAGACCAAATACTAAAGAAGGTAAAGCACGCGATGAAAAAAAAAATTAAAAAAAAAAGGGTTCTTGACCAAAAGCCCCAAAATGAGCCAAAGTTAACCCACTTATCCCAGCAACAGATTTTTATTCCCACTAACCCAATTTCACATCAAATAACCATTTTACCCTCAACTCAATTAAATAATTACAACCACTGCGCGGACCCCTCTCTCTCTCTCTCTCTCCAGACGCCGGACGCCGGAGCCGGCTTTCTCTCTCTCTCTCTCCTCGTCGCTCCACTCTTCGTCGCCGATAGTGTCAAAGGTCCAGAAGGCCACTCGTCGCCCTGATGGCACCGAAAATCGTCGTCTCCTAAAACTCGTCGGCCTCAAGGTTTCACCGGATTTCGAGACTCCGGACCGTCAAGTTGGCTGGGTTGATAGGTTTTCAACCTTTCTTCGACGGCGAAGAGCGGACAGAGTCTGAGATCCGACTTGAGAAGAATTCGCTGCTGCCGATGGCCCTAACCGACTGGATGTCAGAAGGCGTTTTTGCCGGCCGGGTCGACCCGGGACCATCAGGTGGTGAATGTGAGTGGAGCGAACGCGGTGGAGCTCCGGTTGAAGCTACCTGAAGGCGACGAAGAAGCTCCGCTCAAAGCTACCTCTCCGATCGAAGCTCCGGTTGGACCACCGGCGAGAAAAGCAGCTCTTAACGTGGGTGCCCAGAGCATTTTCGGCTTCGGATTGCAGTTGGGGTGATTAAGGGGCTTCAGTATCTTCATGCATATGTGCCTCAGATTATGCATAACAACTTGAAGCCGAGAAATGTCATGTTGGATGCTGAGTTTGAACCGAGGTTGGCAGATACCAGATAGAATCAAAGCCTGGTAGGAACTGTTTGAGAAGGAAGTTTGGCAGAGCTTTGGACTTTCATGGTTGTAGCCTTTCTTTCGTTACAAAAATAATGGACCCAAAACAGGGCCCCCAAATGCAAACATGAACCACACTAATTGGGCAGGGACTAGTTTAATCTAGATTTTGGTCCATGGTAATTGATTATTTAATGGAGTCTTGGTGATATCCATGGTACCATTAGGCTATGATTTTAGGTTGGTTTAGCTGATCACCGATGGTAATTACATTAGGTTGAGGCTGCATATTGAGGGCAATAGACGTCTATTGGGAGGCAATAGACGTTTTGAATTGATGTAATCTTCTTTCTCTTTTTTTCAATCAAAGTTTTATTTGTCTAATTTTAAGGAGATTAGTTCCCATACCGGCTACCGAAAGGTCTATTGGGGGGCAATACACGTCTACTGGGGGGTAATAGATATTTTGAATTGATGTAATCTCCTTTGTTTTTCTTTAATCAAAGTTTTATTTGTGTAATTTTAGAAAGATTAGTTCCTATTTCGATAATTGAAACATCTATTGGGGGGCAATAGACGTCTATTGGGGGGCAATCCCCCAATAGACGTCTATTATGGGGCAATAGACGAATTATTGCCCCCCAATAGAGGGCCAATAAACGTCTATTGGGGAGCAATAGACCTCTATTGCCCCTCTATTGGGCGACAATAGACGCCTATTGGGGGCAATAGAGGTTTTTAGAAAAGTCCGGTGAGTGACGGCCGGTGACCGGATTCCGGCAAAAGTTGGCCGGATTCCGGCGGCCGATGACCGGAATCCTGCAAAAGTTGGCCGGAATCCGGTGACCGGTGACCGGAATCCGGCGAAGTCTCCTATGGTTTCTCTCTCTTCCATTTTCTCACTCTCTCTCTCTCTAAGTAACAAAAGGGTGAGGGGTAAAATGGTAATAAAAAAAAATTAAAAACAAAAAAAAAATCTTAATGGGGTATTAGGGAAGACTCCCTTAGAGTGTATTGGGTAAGAGGGAATTAAAAAAACTTAATGGGGTTAGTGGGAAAAAAATCCATAAAAATGGGGTAAATAGACAAAAACCCAAAAAAAAACTGGAAATGGTTTTCATGATTTGAGTGCATAGGTGATTCAAGTGCTCTTACTTGTGTGCTTTCATCATGATTGAAAATAGTACAAAAATTGCAAGGTTGTTCTATGTTGTTCAATTGCCTAGTGCTCTTTTTGATATTTTTACCCACCTTTGATCGTAGTTTGTAGTGTAGGACATTGCTTTATAATTTAACCGCTGTATCTTCTTTCCTTTTCTCATATTACCACAAAGTTATTACTTTTAACTTTTAAGCTTGCTGTGATTGCTTGCAGACCAGAACATTCACCAAACAACACATTTCCACATTCACCTGCGCATTCTGTGCATGACAGTGAGGAAGAACAAGATCTTCCAAAGATTGAGATGGCTGAAGCAAAACCACTGAAGGGCACCTTTGTCCCAATAGCTTCTAAATCCCCCTCATGCATTGACTATAACTGATAGGCAATCATGCCTTCTCCATCCCTATGCAATTGCTTAACTTTCTGCCTAAATATTCGGGCTTGTCATCTAAGGACCCTAATGTTCACATCAGGGAGTTCTTGGACATTTGCAAAGCGTACTATCAATCATCTGCCTCCTGAAGGCCTCAGGTTACTCTTAGTTTCCTTTTCTTTAAAGAATGATGCGAAATGTTGATTGTTTTCATTACTTGTAGGTATCATCACAAGCTGGGATGGAATGGTCAAGAAGTTTCTAAAACAATTCTTCCCCACCCAACTGACAAGGAGGTTAAGGAAGAAGATTTAGAACTTCACTCAAAAGGATGGAGATCAGCTTTATGAGGCATGAGTAGGGCTGGCAAAATCTACCGATCCAAACCAACCAACCGATTACCACCCGAACCAACAATGTTGGTAACCAACTATGCCGGTAACCGAAGTCTTGGTACGGTACAACCGTACTGATTTCCAGATAATGGTACGGTAATGGTATTGATTTTCATATATACACGGTATACCGTACCGTACCGAACTCATGTATAATACTCCTATTTTATTAATTTTTATTCTTCTCTTCTTTCTGACGGGTCTTCTCTCCTCTTTCTTCTTTCTTCTTTCTTCTTTCTTCTTTCTTTTGCCATCTCTTTCTGTCACTTCTTGTCTCCTCTTTAGTTTTTTAATTCTTCTCTTCTCTTTCTTCTTTTTTATTCTTCTCTCTTCTCTTTCTTCTTTCTTCTTCCTTCTTCTTTCTTTCCCCGTCTCTTCTGTCTCTCTTCTTCTTCTTGAAAAATAGCAACCTGTAAAGTGCTTCTCTCTGCTCTCTTCCCAGAATCTGATTCAAACTCGGCTTCTCTCTGCTCTCTTCCCAGAATCTGTAAAGTGCTTCAAGTAAGTTTCTTTTCTTGCTTATGTTAATTTTCTTTACTGGGAAGAAAAATCTGGTTTTGGGTGTAGTTGGTGTTGAATAAAGTCTGAAACTTTTGTTTGATTTTAGTAGAGATTGCAGATCCGAGGTTGCTTCTTCCTTCACCACAATCACTCTTCCATCACTGTGTGTGGTATGGAGACTGGAGAGACCCATAACCATGTGGGTGGAAAAGTTCTCAGAAGGAGAAAACAGAAGAAGAAGGGATCGGTGATGTACTCGTTTGTGGCCCAATGTCAAACTCGGTTACAAGCCCAACCGTACCGAACCGACCGATTAAATCGGTATACCGACTTCTCGGTATACCGGATTTTGTGGCCGGTAGTGGTAGAGTTTTTTGCATACCAGTATAAGTTGGTACGGTACATGGTATCAGCCCGTAAGCTTCGGTACCGAACCGAACCCAGCCCTAGGCATGAGAGGAATTTTTGGAGTTACAGTGAAACTAACCCCATCATAAGAGCATCAGCAATGGGGACCTATATTTGGGTCCAAAGTCAAAATTTGAGTCCAAATGTAGGAATTGAGCTGCAATGGGTCGGAAAAAATTGGACCTATATTCACCTGAGACCCAAATGTGAGAGCAAATCTGCTCCAGTCTTGGACCCAAACAAAATTGGACCCAAATTAGTGGGACCCGCCATGTGTTGTGGCTGATGCATGCAATGACATGCAAGTGGCCTATGGGATCAGAAAAGCTGCATGCACGTGTAGGAAGGGATCAGAAAATTCTGGGACCCACAGTCACTTTTAACCCAACGTCTCTTTCTGTTTAAAATTAAAGGCCAAGATTGAATGTTTAATTCAATCTAACGGCCACAAATAGATTCCAAAATATGGGTCCTAAAATAAGTCCTGCACCACTGCAGCACCCAATAAAAGTAAGTCTTTTTGTATACTATTCAGATGGACTCAAATTACTATTTCAGCTTATTTGGACCCAAATTTGAGTCCAAAAAATGAGTCTCCACTGCTGATGCTCTAAGAGCATCAGCAGTGGGGACCTATATTTGGGTCCAAACTCAAAATTTGAGTCCAAAGTGTAGGAATTGAGCTGCAGTGGGTCGGAAAAAATTGGACCTAATATTGCCGGAGACCCAAATGTGAGAGCAAATATGATCCAGTCTTGGACCCAAAAAAATTTGGACCCAAATTTGTGGGACCCGCCACGTTCTGTTTGCTTATGCATGCAAGGACATGCAAGTGAGGTTTGGAGACAGCACGTGGCCTATGAGATCAGAAAAAAATGGGACCCACACTTATTTGAACCCAACGGCTCTTGCTGTGTTTAATTAAAGGCCAAGATTGAATGTTTAATTCAATCTAACGGCCAGAAATAGATTCAATTAATTATATATAAATTTGTTTTACAGTTTTTTTTTTTTTTTTTTTTTCTGAGAAATGTATAATTTTGATTTTTTTTATATTGTAATGAATAAATTTAATGAATGTTATGTTTAATGTTTGATGATTAACTTTTATTTATACTAATTTGTTAGGCTTTTTTTTTTAATGTAAGTTATATATGTGTGTGTGTGTCTATATATATATATATATATATATATATTAAAACAAACATAAAGTAGAAGACTCAAATATGAATCTGTTCCACAGTGGCAAGATTTGTGTTTTGGACCCAAATTTGAGTCTAAAAAAATAAGTCCAAAATATGGGTCCTAAAATAAGTCCTGCACCATTGCAACACCTAATAAAAGTAAGTCATTTTGTACACTATTCAGATGGACTCAAATTACTATTCCAGCTTATTTGGACCCAAATTTGAGTCCAAAAAATGAGTCTCCACTGCTGATGCTCTAAGTATAGTTTAGATGACTTAATACTAGTCTCGAAAAATTAGAGAAAAGATGTCGTCACCGCTAAGGGTAGGGAGAAACCCTAGCAAATAAATTTTTTTTACTTATTAATTAATAGTTTTTGATTGACCATGCCAATTGATTTCAATACAAATCAATTAAAAGCAAGATAAATCTTTCTTATGCTTTCTTCTATTACTAGCCTTCAAAACAAAAAATAAAAATTAATCTCATTGCATGGGAGTTGGTAGTCCTCCATAGAGAAAGAAAGCAGAAAATTAGAAGTAGCTAGAAAATTAGAAAAATATTCCATAAAGTGCCACAAACTCATGCTAATATCATATTTTAAATTTTTTACTGAAGTAACATAAGCTCGGCACACATAACAAACACAAACATCAACAGTACGGCAAATGTATTGCCATTTCTTCCAATTAAACTAAACCTTACATAATATCCAATTAATCGTTCTTGGATTAATCATACGGTCCTTATTTTATGTATTTAATTAGCTCGCGTGCATATGCTACTATAGTAGTTGCTAGCAAATCATGCCATGGACCAAGTCACCGACACCTTACCTACATCCTGATCGAGTCCCAAAGCGTTCCACACAGATGCAGATCCATCCACGATATTGTTTTCACACGTCGGCTGCCCTGCATGCTCTTTGTCACATCCATTTCGCGAATCACATTCATCCACCACTCTCGCAGTCGTAGTCTTCCCATTACTTGCCTGAATTCTTATTAACTTCCCGCACCTCGATTTATTATCAAACCACCCAGTGGGAAGTGCCATAACCCGCTCACTGTTTGGATGATATTGTTCGTCACATTCTGATGGCCCGCCCCCATCACCGCCTTCGCTGAAATCGTTGAGTGTAAGTAGGGCTTTGGTGGATGATGTTACTGGGGGAGAGCACGAGTATTTAGGGTACGACTTGCCCTTGCAAACCAGTGTTCCAAAGGGTCTGCAATTGTTGGGGCTAGGAGAAGGTGATGAGCCTCCTCCCCCACCCCTGCCGCATATGTGAGTCCCAACATCGGGGTCATCGTTGCATTTTTGGTTGATACAGATGAGTTGACCAGCACAGTCGTTCAAGGTTTTGCATGCGCCATTGCAGGAGGAGATAGCTGTGGAGTACGGGAGAGGGATGGAGATGAAAATGAAGACGAGGGAAAGAGATGCCAAACATACTAAAGAACTTGCCATTTGAATGATTTGATTCACAACGATATTTAGAATACTAAGAAGTGGGGGATGATTCTGAGAGGCATTAGACTTATTTGGTCACTTAGCTGTCAACCGTCCGATGTCAATCGAACGGTGACTGACCAAATAATATTTGGTCAGTAGGTGACCAGGTGATCATGACTGTAGTGCGGTCATATACTTGAGCTAAGATGACGTTAAAGTTAATTAGGGGAAAAGAATAAGAGTTTAGGTACCATTTATGTGGTTTGATTTTTCAAAGTCTTGGGTCCATGTTCCGTGACTTGTAGTATTGCACGCACTTGCCCTGCGTTGAGGAGAAAAGGAGGTTACCAACTTAACATATATGATATTCTGTAGTGGATCAACCCCAATCTACACGCACTCTAGGGTACTGATATTGAAGACTTCTCAATGGGGAGAAATTTTTCGATGCTCCCGTCATTCCACATGGCATATGTGATGGGTAATTTTAATTGGTCCACATCATTGTTGTTTTATGTTGCTAATCCATACTTAACACCGTCAAACAAGAACAATACTAAGGGCTTGCCCGGTAACGTTTTTAAAAATGATTTTTCAAAAACTAATTTTGAAAATAAAAAAGAGAAAACAAGATTGGATTTTTGAGATCCAAAAATGTGTTCGGTAGCTTATTCCGAAAACAATTTTCAAAAACGAGAGAAGATGGCGACTAGAGATGAGAGAGAGACCTGAGAAGAAGAGAGCGACCTGAGAATATGGAAGAAGAGAGCATGTTCTTTTTTTTCTTTGTTTTGGAAAATATATCTCCTTGTTTTCTAAAATATGAGAATGAAAAGGTGAAAACGTTTATTTGTCGTTTTCTTGTTTTACGAGTAAAATAAAAAATTATTTTCAAAAATTATTTTCTGCATTTTTGAAAACAGACCAACGAACGCATTTTCAAGCCATTTTCATTTTATAAAATGAAAAAGATGACTTTAAAACGTTACCGAACGTCACCTAACATTTTCAAAAATATATATATATATATATATATATATATATATTAACAATGTCTAGAATTATGAACTGGATCTGGAAATTCATCCCTCCCAAATCAAGTTGGTTTTGGTGCTTGGTTGTTCTCTTAGAATTGGGGCTTGATTATTCAACTGGAATTATTTAAAAGATCAAAACCCAGTCCTCAAGGAAGAGTTCTCTCACCTTCTTTTGGATTTTCACATCAATTTTCTTCCTTCTTATTTAGATATCAGTTCTTCCATATATAACAATAGACATGGAGGAATATCATTTTCTCCACTCACTCGATCTAAAGTGACGATATTATAGATCAATTTAGATATCATATATTCAATTTGTGGATTGGATTTAAGGTTCAAGCTATGTTCTTATTCTTCATGACAAGAGATAACAGAGGGAAAGAGGTTATGGGTGGTTTAACGGAGGAGAAAAAGTAGGAATGATGTGGATCACTTAGAATTAATCGTCACATATGCCAAGTGGAATGACGGTAGCATCGAAAAATTTCTCCAAGTGTATATAGAATTAGAGCACCAAGTCAACATTTTGCTACTACAAATTCCTTTGCCATGATATAATTAAGATGGCAATTAAGATTTCCAAATCATTTAGGTGAGAAATAATCTAAAATCAGAAACACCTATCAAGATCAAAGAGACTTTATATGTCAAGACTATCAATATTGTACACCACCCAAACCACTATTATGTTTCGCTCTGAGACTATCACTCCTCTATATAAGTTCTTCCACTGCTAATTGGTGTTTATTCTGTCTTAACGTTCTATGCGTTGGCATTATTTCATGTTGTTATAATTTATTATTTACACCTGCTATTTGTTCTATATTGTATTTTCTCCTATAATTTAACCTGCGTTAATCAATGCCACACAGTGTCGTTCGCCTGGTCACCTACTGACCATGGAGCATTTACTCAACAACCATTAGATCTGACCCATATTAATCTAAGGGTTGAGAAATATCAACTCCACTTGAATTAAAATATATTATTTTACATTTATTTAATCAATTTCAATTAGTTTATCATCTTTAATTTCCTGTTTCTCAAAAAAATTTAGTTTATCATCTTCCTTAATTTCAACCACGTCTTCTCCTCTTCTCACAATCCCAAAACAAATTTCAAAACCCAAATCGTTCCCGTCGGGGAACCATGTCAAGAATTTGATATCAAACACGTCTTCTCTTCTCAATACCCAGAGCAATTGCACAACCCAGTTCTCATCCCGGATTCGTTCCCGCTGTCGCCGTCGCCGTCGCTCTCCACCACCTCCTACGTCGTCGCTCCCACCACCTCCATTTTGGAAAGGTACCTTCTCCATCTCTTTTTCTTATCTCTTATATAATTGAGAATTTTTCAAAAGATTGATGAAACTCGATCCGGGCGTGAAGCCCAAATTAACATTCTTCTATGCTCAGATCTGAAGCTTTACTTGGAAACTACTGGGTTTAAATTTGGAAACTTTATGGGTTTTGTGAAGATTTTAAGATGGTGTTGTTTTTTTAGTTAGTAAAAATGGTATCTTTAGTTAGATGTTGGTGTATGTATGCTCTATAATCTATATGTCTGAGAATCCTCATTTTTGGTGAAGACTAGGTCAGGGAATTTAAACCTAGTACTTTGCTATGGATGTTGGGGCAGATTCTGTAGATAGCTCCCTTGTTCTGGTGAAGCAAGGAGCTGAAGCTGTAAGTTATTATTACACTAGAATTTGTTTTCTGTATCATTGTTGTTAAACTGCATAAAATTGGGGCTTTAATGTTTTTTGGTTATCTATTTTCAGAGGGTTTTTGAGTCAACCTTTGTGGGAAGGAGGTCTATTGTCAAGGAACGGTTTTCGAAGAAGTACAGGCATCCTACTTTGGATGCAAAACTTACACTCAGGCGCCTCAATGCGGTCTGTTTTCCTTTGTTCTTGAGTTGCATTGTTTCTGTTTATTCCCAATTGGGTTTTGTCTAAGTCAAATTATTGGAGCAGGAGGCGAGATGCATGAGGAAAGCAAGACAGCTTGGGGTGCATATATACTCTGGTGCTTTACAATGTGGACACTATGTTGCATACCCTGACATTTGAATATGTGGAGGGGCCTTCTGTTAAAGATGTGTTTCTTGAGTTTGGGTTAGGAGGTGGTCGTGTGGCTTCAGAAATTGTTGTTATTTATGATTGGTAGATTTTGCTTTTATTTATTCTCTGGGAATAGTTGTTGATTGTTGTTTATGATTTTTTGAAACTTAAGAGTTCATGCGTTCTTTGTTCTAAGATACGGTAAAAGGTGATCAAGAAGAAGCTCCAGCCAATATGCAGTCTCCTAACCTAAATATGACAGATGATGTCGGGGTGTCTGTGATATATAACTTTGTCTCAACAGGTTGAAAAACTACCAAGTGTTGACAACAGTTCCTCACAGGTTGACAAACAGCGAATCAACAATCTACTAATGTACCAACCGTCGATGAACTCTACTTTTAACTTAAGAGTATAAGGATGTTGAACATTGTTATTTTGGTTGATTTGGCAACTTTTGGTGTATATTTTGTTGAGCATGTTGCCATTGAAAGATGTTGGGATCTCAATTCTCAATACAAGTGTATTTGTATGAGTGTATTTCTAAATTGTTACTGATTTCCAATTAAATTTACACCAGTTCATATCTCTTATTATATCTTTCTTCAAAGAGTTATCTTTTAGAACAGAAAAGATTGAGTGCATATATTCAAGCTTAAATGTTTGACATTGAAATATATCAATTAAAATGCTACACTTCCATTTTTTGGACTCAGAAAACTAGTTGCTCATAAGCCAAAAGAAAGAAATTTCACCAAATCTCATTTTACATGCATATGAAATAGATACCAAGATGTTTTTGACCTTCTCATATACACAAACTCTCTCAACCTGGGAGAAGGTTGCAGCAGCTTGGCTGCGACCCCCAAACAACTGCTGCAAGTAAATTATCTAACCAAAAATCTGCTGCAAGTAAATTATCTATGTAAAAAGTAGACCTCCACAAGTGGTAGAATAACAATATGCAGCAGGACTAGCATAAAGCATCAAGAAAGTCCAAAACATGCTCTCAACTACGAATTTCTTGAAGCTTGTTTTGTCTGTTACCCGCATAAAATTAATATATGAATTCAGTTTTCAAGAAGAAATAACCTGTACAAAATTTCACCATTATACTATTAGAATACCAAGAGAAAGAAAACATACACACACAAGCATCAAGTGGAACAACTTACAAGTAATCTTGTTCACCTAATGCTTTGTCTACCTCATTTTCCACAATCTCTGACCTAGAATGATATATCGACTTCAAAGGAGTAATCTTTTAAAATAGAAAACATAGAATTTGCATATATAAACCGATACGTACCTATCAAATGTGCATGTCTTTTTAGTATGTTTAGTACTTTGACATTTAGAACAATGTCTGACTTTTCTTTTCCTGTCTCTCCATGATGTTATGCGTTTTCCACTACCTTTAGTCTTCACTTGAGAAGGATCTAGGAAACGATTCTCTTCAGAAGTCCCTATTAAGGAATTGTTGATAGAAGCTTGCCCAACAGAAAGATTTAGTTTCTTAATTCGCTCCATAAGTCCTTCAAATGCCTTTTGCACAAGTTTAGTCCCCTCTGGTGAAATTACCGCCTCATCAATTAAATTGGATGCAATTTTGAACATACTGTTGTGTCTCATTATTAATGAATTATCTGCACCATCTTTCCCTTGACACCTTTCTCTACGAATTCTTGAAAACCTTGTCCATCTTCGCAGAATATATTCCTTTGGCAATTCCATAATTTGTTTTAGTCGTAACAAAGCCAAAATATGCCTGCAAGGCATACCTTCAAATTCAAACATTTTACAACTGCATGTCACTATGTTTGATACCTTATCATGTACAAGCGTCCGCATCCTTAAGTTTTGAGCAAACACCCTTTCAGTCTTGTAAACACAATGACTGTCATCTTCCATTACGGCATTTACGATATAACCATTACTATCATGAAGCTGAGCTTGAAAGTACTGAAAGTATTTTTTGGTATACAATTGAGACATTTGGACCTCTATTGGAATCCCTAATTTCAAATTTGGTGTCTCATTCAAATCTTTATGGTCATCAACCAATTCTTCATGTCTCTGATGTGCAACTGCCCTATTGAAACGCGTGACAAAATCCATCAAGTTGTTTTCTTTATCACAATAACGCTTGAAGAATGCATGTGCAGATTCTACTCTTTAGCTGCTTGACATCCCTGCTGAAAAGTATTTATTTACATATGCTGGAATCCACCTGCCACGCAGTTCATACATCTTTTCTAACCATTCATTATTTGTTTGCTCACTTTTTTCCAATGCTTCAAACCATCTCTTTTCAAATTCTTCTGGACACTCCGAATCCCATATACATGTCTTGAAAAGTTCATAGTAATCTTGCATAAAAGCTACGTTAGTCTTCTCCGGAAATTTCTTTAGAATATGCCACACACAATACCTGTGAATTGTGTTTGGCAAAACATGAGCAATTGCCTTACTTATTGCTTGATCTTGATCGGTGATAATAACATTCGGGGCACTTTTAGGCATTGCTGCAAGTCATGTTTTCAACAACCAAACAAACTAATCAAAGGTCTCATCGCTCAAAAATGCACATCCAAAAATAATGGTTTGCCCATGGTGGTTCACACCTACTATTGGAGCAAAAATCATCTTATAACGATTAGTGTTGTATGTTGTATCAAATACAACCACATCACCAAAATATGTATATGATTTTTTTCCAATTGAATCAATCCAGAAACATCTGAGAAGCCTGTTTTCTTCATCCGTATAAAATTCAAAAAAGAAATCTGGATCCTTCTCTTGCTCAGCTTTGAAGTGCTCATATAAAATGTCAACATCATGACCCTTGACTTCTTCTCTCTCATCTCGCACCACATTTCTTAAATCTCTCTCAGTGCAGCAAACATTTGCATGCCCACCAGCTTGTGTCTGGAATAATTCAAATTGCTGGTATATAGGAATGTCCACCCGCCTCAAGTCTTGTATCAGATTCTTTTTTGCAGTAGACACAGTACGCTGTGATCTTAACAAATGAACTTTGCTTGGTGTTGTTGGGGGATGGTTGTGTTCCTCATTGAAAGTCTTGACCACATAATTACTTCCATCATTACATACGGTTAATTTTGCATTGCACCATGTTCGAGTCTTCCCTCGATCTCTTTCCTCAATTTCATTTGTTTTTCTCCATGTCTCATCAGTTTCCCCTTCTTTAGAACAAACATATTGTTTCCAATATACTATTTCCTTCCTCTTCGTCTCCTTACTTTTTCCTAACACTAAATCCAGCCTTAAATGCATAATCATTGTAGAACTTGTATGTTGCATCCAATGACTCGAATTGCTGTCCATCTTTTGGTTTCATATCATCTTCAACATCAGGGATATATGCCATCTGTGTTTCTGTTGGGAAAAACTTCCATTGCTCCGATGTATTTTCCATGATGTCCACGTGTTTGTAACTAGTCAAAGAATATGCCACACCAATTATAAACAATAATAATAATAAAATAGGAAAAAAAAAATGTTGGGCTCTACTGACTAGAAACAAAATGGTGGTGGAAAAAAACAAAAGGGAACAAAGAAATTCACCCAACTTTCCATTATGAGTTCCATCATCCTTTTTCCTTTTTAAACCCAATAGCTTACGTTGTACTGTTGTAGTTCAATTACATAGGAAGCTTCCTTTCTATTTATTTATTTTTTGATCGAAAAGCTTTCTTTCTATTACATGGAATCTCAAAGCAAACCTCTGAGGGAACAAAAACCATATAAGAGATAAGAAAAAGAGATGGAGAAGGTGCCTTTCCAAAATGGAGGTGGTGGGAGCGACGGCGTAGAAGGTGGTGGAAAGCGACGACGACGGCGACGGCGGCGACGGCGGAAACGAATCCGGGATGAGAACTGGGTTGTACAATTGCTCTGGGTATTGAGAAGAGAAGACGTGTTTGATATCAAATTCTTGACATGGTTCCCCGACGGGAACGATTTGGGTTTTGAAATTTGTTTTGGGACTGTGAGAAGAGGAGAAGACGTGGTTGAAATTAAGGAAGATGATAAACTAAATTTTTTTGATAAACAGGAAGATGATAAACTAATTGAAATTGATTAAATAAATGTAAAATAATATATTTTAATTCAAGTGGAGCTGATATTTCTCAACCCTTAGATTAATATGGGTCAGATCTAATAGTTGTTGAGTAAATGCTCCGTGGTCAGTAGGTGACCAGGGGAACGGCACTGCAGTACCACATCTGCAGCAAGTTTAAAATTCGTGTAGGTTCATTGAATCATATTCAAGTATGTTCCCGATAACACTTGGCTTTTGCCAACATCATTAATATCATCAAGTCCGAAGCGGATATGAAGGATCGAACTTTCCACCTCTGACTTGAACTATTTTTGCTTAAGCAACAAGTCAGTCTTCTTTTGTGCATGTGTGAGCTGGGTAGAAGTCCAATTTATTAGATTGGGCTTATGTCAACCTACATGTATCAATTTATGAGCTGAGGAGCTGAACAGAAGCCCAATTCATATTCCTCAAAATCGGAACCAAAAGAAAATGACGATTGAGCCCTCGCAGCACTAAGACAACTACCCGAGCAGCGGCACCTTCTCCGATGTCGTCGTCCAAAGCATGGTCTTCAGGGTCGTCAATGTAACTAAATGCCCATGTAATGAACACCACCCACAACGATAATGATGAAGGGGACAACAAGTGAACAAAACGGCTTGGTTTCTATGTCAGCGTCACTCAGCTATAGATGTGTCCATACAACATTAGTTTTGAAGAAATCATAGAGGTAATATCTATTTTCGATTTAATGGAGAAGGGGACAAAAATGAAGATGACAATGGAAAGCTTGGTGTGTATGTTAGTATCTTAATTGGCTTTATCATAAGCTTATGGAATGTTTGCGGCACATTAATTGCTTGTGTATGCTTATTTTCAATTCTTTGATAAAATGAAAGATAAAGTAGCATTGGCAACTTCCTTCACAGTGGCTCGTTAGTATCCAAGGATTTAAAAATGCCAGCTACGGTATATTTGTTAAGTCATATACATTCTGGATGTTATGTTATATGTTACGTTTCATTCTAATATATTGTACAAAGTTGCTTCTGCAGTTTTCCTCAAATGACAAAGTTCTTTCTTGTTTATTTTTCTATTACTATCCTTTCCAAGTCAACATTTTGCAACCACAACTCCTGTAACAGCAAAGAAGACTTCCAAGTCTTTCAGTTGAGGCCCTTCTAAGGGGGGTGTATTCAATTAGGAGTCTATAGGATTGTTTTTGTATTTTTAAGAGTCCTTTAAAATCTTGTGGTATTCAATCAAGATTTTAATGAGTCCTTTAAAATCTTGAGGTATTCAATCAAGATTTTTAAAAGTCCTTTCAATTCTTGTGGTATTCAAAATCTCAATGATTTTGAAGGATTTTATTAGATGCTTGATTTTGTAGGATTCTAGAGTACTTGGTATAAATACCAAACCCTATCAAAAATCCACCCTCTAGACGTGAGATTTTGACATCTTTCATTTTTTCCTCTCATTCTGAAGATGAAAAAGACGCCACAGAGAAGATGAACTGACCTCAACCTCTGAACCTATGACCTCGAAGTGACCTCATCTTGTGAAATTCTTGGGGGAAATTATCATTGTTGAAAAGGTATTTTTGATTCATATGTTCACTTTTAACTGTAGTGGTTTTGGCTATTATTTGATCAGGTTAGAAAGTTTATGTGGACAAATCATTCTTCTTTTGATATTGAAAGAACGTTTTTGGTTAAGGATTTCATGTACAAAGTCTGTGTATTATGTGTTCGATTCTGCATATTTGGTTTGATATTGATGGTTGGAATACTGCTTGGCTTCTTTTTGGGCTTTCTCTTTTTTAGGCTGAAATTTTTGTTTGGCTTTGTATTGATAGAATTGGGTGAGTAAGGATCGCTGATTGGGTGATTGTTAAGATTGGGTGAGTAAGGATTGCTGAGACTCGTGGGAGAAATCAGTTATTAATAGTAACTCCCGTCCTAGTCGAGTTTTATTCAAGCTGGTGTGGGCCGTGTAGGATTGTCCATTGCGTGATTGATGAAATTGAGGTTGAGTATGCTGGCAAGCTCAAGTGCTTTGTGCTCAACGCATATGTTGATTTACAGATTGTGAGGACTATGATATTAAGGTTGTACCTATGGTTTTGCTGTTTAAGAATGGAAAGAAATGTGACACTGCGTTTGGTACCATGCCTATGTTGCTGCCATTGAGAGGGTCCTGACGCCATGACCATCTTCCTATTTGCGCCAAAAGGAGTTAAGAACAGTATTAATTAGTTGATTTTACCCCAACATGTTACTTGGAAGATTCTCTATCGCCCCTGAATCTTCAAAGGGTCTATACAGGTTGTACATATATAACTTAGATATATGCCTACTTCATTACCAGCATAGGTCTTAGTTACGGCATTACCAATTTCTTGTTCCCCTTCTTTGGCACGTACTGTCATATTCTTGGTTAAGGCATTGGCTGAAATGTATTGCAGTATTGCTGATTGTTCATCCACAATTTATTTTATTGGCTTGAACACTGATTTGTGATTGTAATGCAGACTTAATGATTCATTGGAATGAAACAAGGTTAATTGTTGAACATGAAATTGTTTTTTTCTCATCCAATTTGGCAGAATTCTATAATTTTTTTGTTACTGCACTAGGCTCCTGGAATTTTGAGCAAATCCAACAATCCAAATGCAGATATTATTCCAAATCTGCAGTCTGCACCGTGCTAGCATAAAAAAAAAGTTGCCTATATCAATCCAAGAACATTATTTGGCCAATTAAGGTTACATATTGCTTGGTGACGCATGCTTTAGCAAATGTTGTTAGATGTGCAAGTTTTAGAACTAGTTCTAGATGTGCTTAGTTTGATCCATATACTTGAACTAATCTGAAAATGGATGTACAATGAAAATAAAAATTATAAGTTGATAAAGATCAAATATTTTTAAGGGCTAATTACTGTTTAGTACCCTGTGGTTTGGGTCCAACATCAATTCAGTCCCTCGACTTTCAATTTCATCAAAAACACCCCCACATTTTCATATTCTCGTCCAATAGGTCATTCCGACTCAATTCCGTCAATTTCAGCCGTTTAGCTGATGACCTGGCGTTCCAAGTCAGCACAGGTGGGGCCCACACGTAAGTGAAATTCCAAAAATATCCCTGGCCAACCAGATATGGAAAAATCTAAAATAATCTCTACACTTTGAGGTTGGGGAGACTCGAACCCATCCCAATACACATGCAAATTAAAGCCCCAACCACCAGACCACTTGCATGGTGTTGGTATATTACAAACAAAAATAATATATGTATAATAGTTTAAAAACACCCTATCTTCTCCTCTCCTCTTCTTCTTCCTCTTCTGCCATGAAAGACCCAGAAGCATGTGCACCATCAACAACTCACAACCATTAATAGAATCATATCAGACTTTAAATAACTACACCTTCCTCTTTCTAACTCAAAAAATTCAAAAACCAAAAATAAAAAATAAAAAATTTAGAGCCAAATTCTCGGCCATGCCATTGAGAAATCCGGCCACCGTCGCCGTGTTGTTCTTGGACCAAACCCAGAATCAAATAGCCAAGCGGCATTGCTTACTGAGAGGAGTCTTGCACTGAGCCTATTCGCATCCACCAGAACGCTCACCATCTCCTCCATCTCCGCCTCCATCGCCTCCGCCATCACCGCCTTCGCCGCCTCCTTCTTCCCGGCGTCGTAAGGCCCCCAGTTCCTCACCACGCGCTCCACGAACGCTGCCTGGGCGTCCCTCGCACGCGCCGCCAGCGCAGGGACCATGAGCCTGAGACCGCACTCCACCTGCTCGACCTTTTGCGTGAGAGAAGAGGAAGGGCTGCGCCAGGGGTGGTCGCTGAATTGGACGACGAGGCTGTCGGAGTCGGCGTCGGAATCTTCGTCGGAGGTGGAGTCGAGGAAGGAGCGGAGGAGGTTGGTGAAGAGGTAGGGGTAGCCGTGTTGCACATGCTTCTGGGTCTTTCATGGCAGAAGAGGAAGAAGAAAAGGAGAGGAGGAGAGATGGGGTTTTTAAACTATTATACATATATTATTTTTGTTTGTAATATACCAACACCATGCAAGTGGTCTAGTGGTTGGGGCTTTTATTTGCATGTGTATTGGGATGTGTTCGAGTCTCCCCAACCGCAAAGTGTGGAGTTTATTTTAGATTTTTTCATATCTGGTTGGCCAGGGATATTTTTGGAATTTCACTTACGTGTGGGCCCCACCTGTGCTGACTTGGAACGCCACGTCATCAGCTAAACGGCTGAAATTGACGGAATTGAGTCGGAATGACCTATTGGACGAGAATATGAAAATGTGGGGGTGTTTTTGATGAAATTGAAAGTCGAGG